>NW_015090810.1:7441817-7442203 GCF_001431845.1 Calidris pugnax
TCGGCGGCTCTGCCCGGCTCCAAGGACGGGCGCAGGCGGCACCTCCCGCCCGCCGCGGGGGCTGCCCCGGCTCTCGGGGAATGCGGCAGTAGCACCCCCGCCCCGACTCGGCACCGCTCCCCTCCTCCGCCTCCCCGGCGCTAGGGGGGGCTTTTTTCCTCCTCTCCGGCGTTTTCTGCCGGAGCATCCTTTTTTTTTTTTTTTTTTTATGCAGGGATGAAGTGCCTGGGCAGAAAGAGCTGGTCTGTGGAGGAGTCACAGATGTGTGACAGCTCTGCTCCAAGTCCCAGAGCCATCTCCTGGGCAGGTGGTGATCAGTTTGGCAGACACTGCCCGGAACACCCGGCTTCCCCAGCGACCCGTTGGCTCCACGTGGGGCTGGGGGC
>NW_015090810.1:7442241-7442976 GCF_001431845.1 Calidris pugnax
GTGTGCGTGGTGGTGGGGGGGGTTATTTATTTATTTATTGCTCCTGGTGGTTGCAGCTGGCAGACCTGGGAAGGAGTAGGCGCCATTGCCAGAAGGATTATTGCCAGGGGAGGGGAGGGGGGGAAGAGAGAGGAGACCCCGAGGCTCCCAGGGAAGCGGAGAGAGGCGGCTCTTTTCCTCCCGCCTTGGCTCCTGCCGCCGGGGGATGCGCCCGAACTGAGAGGGGCTCGGCTCCCTTCCGCCGCTCCGTCCTCCCCCCCGCTTCCTCAGTCCTCCTCCTCCTCCTCCCCCTCATCCAGCAGCATGCATCCCTCTCCGCGGAGACCGGCCGCTGCCACCTCCAACCCTGCCATGCTACTGCTGCTCCTGTGCCTGGGCTGGGCGCCGCCGGGCTGGGGCTGGCCGCGGGGCAGCTCCCGGGGGGCGGCCGGGCTGCCCCCCAACGCCACCACGCCGATCTCCATCATGGGCTTGATGCCTCTCAGCCAGTCCGAGGAGGACCAGAAGAGCAAGATCGGCCGGGGGGTGCTGCCCGCCGTGCAGCTGGCCATGGATCAGATCCGCAACGAGTCCCTCCTCAACCCCTATTTCCTGGACCTGCGGCTCTACGACACGGAGGTAGGGACCGCCGCGGGCCCCGCGCCCACCGGGCGCAGCGGGGGGAGGCGCCGCCGCCCAGTCCCGGGGCGCTGCGGGGTGCAAGGGCAGCGCGGACGCCCGGGCCGGGGCTGCGGC
>NW_015090810.1:7443077-7451797 GCF_001431845.1 Calidris pugnax
CCCCGCCGCCGGGCACACGCTGCCATCCCGCCGGCGCCGAGGGCAGCGGCCGTGGCTTGAGGAGGAGGCGGGGAGGCTCCGGCGGGGTTTCGCCGGGTCTCCGTCCCTCGGCCGGAGCGGCGGGAGCGGCGGGGCGCCGGGCCGGGGGATGCGCGGCGGGCGGGAGGCGACGGGGCTCGGAGCCGCTCCTCCGAAAGAGTTAAATTTGCGGTCCCGCTCCCCGGCGAGCGGTGGGCAGCGCGGCGGGATGGCTGCGAGGTGCCCCGCTCCGGACCCCTTCCCTTGGGCTCAGAGAGAGGAGCCCTGCGCCGTGATGTGCCCGCCGGGAAACATCTTTTTGCTTTCCCTGGTCGGGGGAGAGGCAGGGAGCCCGGCGGGGGCTTTGTTAAGTTGGTTCCCACCACCAGCCACCCACAACTGCATTTTGGTTTTGGTCACAACTTCCATCAGCGTGTGTTTGCGGAGGGTAGGTGCTGGTCCAATATCGAAGCTTTCCTGAAGATGGCAGTGGCTTCTTGTGTAATGCCAGCGGCGGGGCCTCATTTCCAAGACAACCCCCGGTAAAGCCAGCGACTACTGAAAATCTTCCCGGCTGTGATTTAAGGAAGCCCCTGTCTTCTCCCCTTCGGTTCTCGGGATCCGGGAGGGAGCAAGGAGAGCAGGAATGACAGGCTGTACTGCTTTGCCACAGCCTCTCCTTCCCTAAAATTACTGCAAAAGCCTTCCCTTCTAGGGTGGCTGCTTTTTATTGACAAGCATTTGTCATAAGATTTTTTTGTTCAGATGTCCCTGAGCAGAAATGCACGGAGGGCAATACTGCTGAAGATGGAGTTGGGGAGAAAGCGTGCTGCCGCCGTGTTGTGTTGTGTGAACAAGACTGGGATATTGAAAGGAAATACAAGCCAGAGTAGCTGTTTGTTTCCTTAAAAAAAATGAATCTCAGGGAACTCTGCAATCATAATGAAAAGAATTATGGGGGATTTTCTGAATGGCATTACCTGCTTCATACAGTGAGGTACTTGTTAGGAAAAAAAATCACAGCTCTCCTAATCCTGTTTTCATTACATTATTCTATTTAAATCCATCTCTTGGATGGAATTGTTACAAAAATAACACATGCACAGGAAGCAGAGAAGCTTAGGCAAGATCTTCCTTCTTCATAACATCATAATCAATAAGGTGCTGCACTTCACTGCAGTCAAAATATTTTGAAGTTCTTAATAGAGATTTTGGGTTCTGAACTAGGTAGTTAGCATTAAAGTATTCAGGAAAAAAAAATGCCCTATTTGTTCTGGAATGAGTATCAGTTTCTTAAAAATTGTAGTTTTACTGTTTTGTACTCTAGGGACATAAAGAATCAGGGTCACGTTGCCAGCTTGCTGTGTGGCTTTGAATGCTTTTAAGCAATTAATAAATGGATGGTTATGGAATGCTAAGTCAGGCAAATGTATATATTCGGAGTACGATTGGATCATTATTGCGTGCTTAATAGTGACAAGTAAATAACTTAGTGTTTACGAAGAGCACTAGATTGACTGCACCGAAACGGAATAGACTAATGGCTGGAAGAGCCATTAAATACATAATGGCAGTGCAAACTTTTTCACTCGGTTCAGACATTACCTTATTCCTTCAGTGCACTTACCGTAAGCAGAAGGGTGGATGGCTTGTCATGCCCACTTGGTCCTCAGCCTGTTTTCTGAGGTCGCCAATAAACAGATACGCCTGAGGGGCCTGGATCCTTATCATTGCATAATCACAGACAAGGGAGTAGTTCTCCCTCTCAGGGCTTCCCAGGTGATGCTTGTGACATTGATGGCTCTTGAAAAGGGAATGTGGAGCCTTGAACATTTGGCATTTTTTTAATAACTTAAAAAATGCTTTTAGTATATTTAAATCGCGTAGAAAATGTGCGGCAGTGATTCAGAAACTCATATTCTCCCTCACGTCTTTCCAAAATCTCCCATTGTTGCAATCTGATGTTTGTGTTGCAATCTTGTGTAATATTTTAACAAAAACCTGATGAAAAAAAATTATGAAAATAAACAAAATGGATTTTTTTTTTTTTAATTATGCATTCAGGTAGTTTTCTATCAGGATTGAACTTTTTTGCTTGAAATTTCTGATTTGTATAATGAAACGTTACAATGCCTTTACTTTCTGATCAATTTCCTGAAGAATTGCAGTGTGCCTTCTAAGTTAGACTGTTGTTTGTCAGCACTTGAACTTGCTAGCCTTTGAGCAGGTGTGCCAGTGTTTTTCAAAGCATTTAAACCGAAGTAAAAACTTACGTACAGCCCTTAGTCTATGTCTCAACCAGTTGTGATTGTGTGAATTACGTCTTTATTACAAAATACGATCACAGGTTACAGCAAGTACAGAAAAATCCAGAGGCTTCTGTCTTGAGTATTTTTGATGGTTAGGTGTTTGGAGTGTGATCCGGATCCAGTTTGGTAAACTCTGTTTTGCTACCCCATGGGCCTCTGTTTTGCTACCCCATGGGCATGTCTTTATCTATGTGGACATTCCTATGTAGGCAGAGTCAATAAAACAAAGCTCAGGTGTAGGTGTTTGCAGAACTCTAAGTTCACGACTTTAATTTGTGCTGTTCATTTCAATGAGAGCGGGAGCAAACTCTAGATGAGACTCTTAGGCAAAATTTCGTAATTACGCTATTTTAGAAGCTAGAGAATTTATAAAGCGATCATCTCTAAAGAGTCTCATCCAAAACCCATTGAAATTAATGGCAGTAATTCACTGATTCCAATGGCCCTTGGACCAGGTCCTAGAAGTTAAGGGTGCTTGATAGTTTATGGCTTTGGATCAATAACTGTGATATAATATTTCTTCTTTTTCCCGTCCCTGTGATTGTGACTTTAATTGGTCGAAAATGCAAAAAAAATATTTTGCAAAATAATAAAATAAAAAGCTCTACATACACTAGATGTAATTCACAACTTCATGCAAATCAGGAAAGATGATTTCTGCTTAAGCACCCTGGCACATCTGTTACGGGGAAAAAAAGCAGAATAACCCTAACATAAAAGAATTTAACATTCTAGGAGACACTATTATCAATTTCAACAGTGTTTAATTTGCATCAGTCAAAAACTGACCATGCAGAAACTAGAGGAAGAGGCACAGTGGAAGAAGACAAGGGCTTTAATGGAAGTTGGATATCTGCCCTTCTGCATCTGGATATCTTCCCTCGAATATGGCATGTATTTTGTGATTTCCTGTAGGCACAGTGCTGCAAGTGGTGCACAGACAGGCTGCATTTGTTTTGAATCTAAACACGTATAGCCAAGAAAGCTGTGTATGCAAGTTAGGATTCTGTCACTTGTTTCTGAAGATCAAAGTGAGTCTTGACAAGCTGAAAAAAATATCTTCCAGAAGTAAGTGGGGTATGTTATCACCAAGAGGGAAGAATATTCATACTATGGGGATAAGACTATTTCATTTTCTCTAACTACTGCAAATAATTTGTGGTAATCCTGATATAATCTCATCTTTGTGTAATAATACACTCTAATACCTTTAAATAGCAGGTTGGCATAGAAGGGTGAGCTCTGGAAGGTGCACAGGACTCCACAAAATTTGGAGAAAAATGTGCATTTATTGAAATTTAATAAATGTCTACTCCTATTCTGGAATTAAGTAGAAAGTGCCTTGCCTAAGTTATCTGACAGGAAGTTACATTCTAGGTATATTATAAATAGACCACTTCATTTTCTTCTTTTACTAAAAACTTACCTGTATTTTCAGTAAAACCTTCTTCCCTCAAACTTTAAGAAAGTTGTACAGTCCATGCACCAATCTGGGTCATTCCTACCAGTTATTCTAAGTCAAAGAAGACCCTCAGCGTCCAGATAAAGATATCTTTTCCAGAAATCCAGTCATGAATGATGCCAACAAAGCCAAATCATGTCTTGTTCCTACAAGCTGAAGTAAAAGTCACATTTACTGTTACTAGGGATGGGGAACATATTCTGGAAACAGGAGAGCTGGTTCATGTCAGGGGTGCAAAATGAAGTCTCTGTCTAGGGGTGTGGAGCTCAGCGTTCAGTAGCAATTGATGATCTTCAGAGGCATGCAAACAACTGTCAGTTTCCATCTAAACAACTCTGCCCTAATAGAATTGAACTAGGACACCCCCCCAGAAAGAAATCCCATGATGTGTAAGTTAGGCCCTTCATCTTAGGAGGCATAACTTGAAGTCGCTCCAACAGCAGCTGGATTTGCTGGAGAGGGACTTACAAAGGCATGTAGTGATAGGATGAGGGGTTAATGGCTTCTAACCGGAAGAGAGTAGATTTAGATTAGATATCAGGAAGAATTTTTTCACTATGAAGGTGGTGAGATGCTGGAACAGGTTGTGCAGAGAAGTTGTGCATGCCCCATCCCTGGATGTGTTCAAGGCAAGGCTGGATGGGGCTTTTAGTAACCTGGTCTATTGGGAGGTGTCCCTGCCCATGGCAGGGGGGTTGGAACTAGATGATCTTTAAGGTCCTTTCCAACCCAAACCATTCTATGATAAGTATGGTGTACCAAAGCCAAGTCAGGACGCTGGGGTGAGCCCTGACATGCTTGTGAGTGCTCTTACTAACTTGTCTGGAATCTTATTTTCGTTTTTAAAGCAGTATGCAAAATGGGACAGATAGATGTTGTCTTGGTCGTCTAAGAGTAGCAGTCAGCTGAATACATGGGAGATGTCAGGGTCTAAGAGAGGGTCCAGTTTACAGCAGACTGAACTGGCAGACATTTGTTCTTGTACTGTCAGATGAGCTCGTGTGTGGCATATGTTGAGTCAGTTGGGTAATTTCTTACCTTTAAATATGATCAGGTGCTGTCTGTGTGCTGTCTGATATGTGCAAAGAGTATAGCATTAAAATGCGATACACTATGTGTATGGATGACGATCACTGTCTACTCTACTGGCGACGTTCTGCTTGGAAGGGACATATTTCTTTAAATAGTCAATGTCCCCTTTGACTTTCGCGTAATATGGCTCCATTTGCAACATAACCTCTTTTTGCTCTAGAGTTTTGGAAACTTGGAGGGAATAATCTAAAAGTTAAGTGTTTATGTTAATTCTATGCTGGCTTCTCTGCTGATGCTAAGATGTGGGTGGGGAGAGGAGAGAAATCATGTATTCACTGCACCCACTCCTCTGGGTGTGGATCCCAGACCTGCAGAATGTATATTCTCTAAATATCTCTGCAAAGAGATTAAAGCCAATGTATCATTTTCTGGCATATGTCTTGCAATTTCAAGTATAACTTATCCTATGCATACTGCAAAACACACCGTAATGGAATCTTTTGATTCAAATGCCGAACATGCTCTGTCAGCAGGGAAAAGTTGCTTTTTTAAATAAATCCAGGAAGAAGTTTCCATTTACATTTGAAGAAAGAGGGGGAAGGCCCTATCCTCTGATATGGTTATCAACCAGAGTGAATTACTCAGGTTTGTGGAAAAGATGGGGTGTAATATCCTGGTGATAACTGTGAAGAAAATATTTGTGATAAGACAAGGGGGAGGAAGGAGCTAGAAGTGAGAGATTTAATGACGGCATTCACACAAAAAGTTGCCAGTGGAATATTTATATTGTTTTAATTAAATAGATGTAACTATTTGGGATGACAACATAAATTGCATCGCACGTCAAGGCTACAAAACACCATCTCACATTAATAATCCGAGCATGGTGATGCATGTGTGTCTCAAGTTTTGTCCCCTGCTTTCAATTTCATTGTTTTATGGACATTTTCATGGCGTATGGTGGAATAACAATGCATCTGAGCAAACGGGAGAAGCTGAAGGCCAAACAGCTTTTTCACAAAACTCCAGCGGGGGCCATTGCTATCACAGGGAAGCAGGTATTTTTACTTAGGAAGGGTTTGGACCATTGCATATGGAGGTCTGGCTCAGAGAATCAAGTGGTGGAAGTTAACAGGGGAAAACCCTCTGTGACCCTTTTTGGCTCAAATAAGTTTTTTGGAGCAGCTGGGGCTAGCAGACAGGTACATTGAGGCCAACCTGCATTTGTATGGCTCAGTACTGTGGCGATTTGTGTTGATATGTAGCAGCTCCAAATAGTCCGGGATATATGTATATATAGAGAGGGAGATAGATATATACATATTTCAGGCTGTGGGATTCCAAACGGAGAGGGTACAGTGCAGCACATCACATTTTTTAAAATTTATTTTTGTACTAGGAATCCTGGATCTAAATCAGTGACAGTGCCTGGAGCTTTTCAGGAGCCAGATGCACTGTTCTCTGATTTGTAGGTCTGGCTGAGCTAGAAGCGAGATTTGCAGTATTTTGTGGTCGCCTGGCTCCAGCATTAATGGACCAGTAGCCTGACTCCTGAAGCAAACTGGTTCAGCCACAGCATCGCTCTGTCTTAAAGAAGGTAGTGCTCAAAGAATAGCTGGAATATGTTTTCAGTCATGCTATGTCTCCCCTTGCCATGCCACTTACACATGTGAGGTGACAGAGTCTTCTTTCCTAGGCAAGGATTGCTCTATTTGCAGAGGATTTTGCTGTGGGTAAGGTCTGCTGAATTTGAGGGCTGCTTGACATTACCTGTTAATTGCAAACGGGGCATACTGACTGACAAACACTTTTTTTTCCTCCCATTTTTCTTCTCCTTGTGATGGAATATACATGTAACCTTGTTGCCAAGTGGGTGATTGATGCCCAATTTCTGTG
This sequence comes from Calidris pugnax, assembly GCF_001431845.1. Lineage (NCBI taxonomy): Eukaryota > Metazoa > Chordata > Aves > Charadriiformes > Scolopacidae > Calidris > Calidris pugnax. The sequence goes on from NW_015090810.1 coordinate 7,449,795, forward strand.
CCATTAGTTTTTCATTATCATCGGCCTTTATTTCTGAGAGTTTCACCCATAGTATTTTCCAAATAAGTATTCTCAAACGTGAAAATGAAAGCTAACAAATTAAAAGCAAATACCCACCTTCCCTCTGAAAATAGTAGTTGCAAAGAGCACAGAATATAAGGGCTAATTCAGCAGGGCTGTCCAAATTGTTTTTACTGAGGCTCCTGAGAGATGAAGGCCCAGATAATGGACTAATTGCTTTAAAGTGAACATCATGAGTTTGAGGGATAGGATTAGAAAACTTAGGTTTCCTACTATGGCCATGATACTTCTCTTAAATAATTACTGAGTTCTAAGATCAGAGGACCATTAGGATTATCCCACTCTTACCATATAGGTCATACATTTCACTTGGGGATTCCTGCCTGCTCCCCCACAAGCTAGAAGATATACTTTAGAAAGCCCTCTGATCTTGTCTTCAGGATCCCCCCAAATCCTCCTCCTCTCTGGCAAACTTTTCTCTGCGATTTGCTTGAAATCCCTTTAGAAGTCCATTGCTATTTCCAGCTTAAACTCTGCTGCCCCTGTAACAGTTGATGCTGGGAGAGCAGCAGCCCTCGGCGTAGGCACTCGCTGCTCTCCCCGCGACGCCTTCCCGGCTACTGGGCTGGGAAATCACCAGCAAGGCAGGCTCTGTGGGGTGACCAAGGCTTTCAGACTCTTTTCTGGGTACCAGGGGGGATCCAGCCTCATATGAAGGGCTCAGATGAAGGTTAGATCCTGCTGGAACCAGAAGTCTTCTTCCCTTCTAAAGAGTGTCCCAGACTGAAGTGAAAAGCTTGTTAGGTTGTTTCCTGGCAAGCTGGGTCTGCTGGATTCATCTGCTCCTTCACTGAGTAGCTGGTTCTGCAGAATAGTTTTTTAATTCTTGGCTGAACCCCCCTTTTCTTTTCTATATCCATCTGTTTTTGTTAGACCACTTTTCCGCAGTCCCTCTTAGAGGAGCTCATCCTGTCTGCCTGGTTATTTCCAGAATCTCTTTTATTTTTTGATTAAAGAATCAGTGCCATATATCTTTAAAATAATGCAGTTGCTCAAACTTTTGTTTCCCTAAAGTAGTTATGTATTTTAAGTTACCATTCACCTATGGTGGGCCTCAGCTTCTGCTGCAGCTTCACTGAACTACAGGATTATGTGAAGATTCATACACACAATAGGTGTCTAAGTAACCATTTTGCATCCAAAACCTCCAGGGAAAAGTAGTAAGAGGCCCCTTTTGGGATGTTAATTAACTTCCTTTCCACTGTTTACTGCTCCTGCTTTCACAGGGAATTTAATGTTTTTCTAGCAAAGAACAGACATCTTTCTTTACAATTTTTACTCTATAGAAAGTGACAGGTTTTGGCAGATTAACACATAGTCTGGTACAAAATATAACACGTAACATTTTTCAAGCATTGTGATTATCAGACATGCGCTGTAGTGTATCTTAACAGCATCATATAGAGATATTCTAATATTCACATGTAGTATAAAAATATTAAACTCTGCTTTTCTGTGAAATCTTTCATATAATTTCAAAGTTATGTAAAAGCACCTTGGGTTTTGATTTCCCCCCTCCCCTATGAATTTGGAGAGCCCTAATTATTAATAATTTACAGGAAATTGACTGAGATAGAGGGCTAACTTTCTCTTTTTTTCCCTTCCGCTTTATAGCTTTCTGAAAATTATAAACTGGACCAAATTCCATGTTATTGGTGAGAATCTAATCTGGAGGGATGTGCCAGTGGCAGGAAGACGTTATGCAAAGTAGTAAAAGAAATGAAGTAGGAGTAGCTACCACTGCAGAGAGAAAGAGGTACAAAAAGTTTTGCATTCCAGATATTTAAACTTAGCCAAGCTCCCCTCTGCTCCTCATTTCTTGCTGTGAAGAATGCTAATGGTATCAGCTCCAGATAGCTGTTTTTTCTTTTCTTTTTTAAAAAAAAAAAAAAAAAAAAAAAAAAAAAAAAAAAAAAAAGTTT
>NW_015090810.1:7452220-7531953 GCF_001431845.1 Calidris pugnax
GAAAAAAATTAAATGTTTAAACCCCCAAAAAATTTTTTTTTTTTTTTTTTTTAAAAAAAAAAAAAAAAAAAAAAAAAAAAAAAAAAAAGAGTTTCAAGGTTGGTCCCTGAACTGCAGATTTGCTTTCCAAAAGCACAGAGTGATTTGCATTTTCCGTCAACATCAGTGGGAATTGCTGAATGCTCAGCACTTTAGAAAGCCAGCCCACCTATGAAAATGCAACGTGCTTCTATGAGGAGGAGACCTAGAATTGCCACTTTTAATTAAGAACAAAGGCATTCATGGTTACTTGCTTTAAAGTTTCAAAACGTCTAGTGGAATAAAATGCTGATTTTGTTCAGCCTTTGGGATACAGACCCTTTCAGAATTGATGTCAGTATTAACAGAATTAAATATCCTTTAGAATTAGATTATTGCATCTCAAAGGTCTTGTCATTGAGAAATTTGCAAGGTGCAGGTATTTTTAAAAAGCAGTCACTTGAAAAAAAAAGTCATTTTTGTAATCAACACATATCTGGAAATGGTCTGTTTGACCTTGGCAAAAATAACAGCTTGCATGAGGTAAACAAAAGGAGTGACATGGTGGGAGTACTATGTCCCTAGGGCCCTGTTACTCAAGGCAGGTCTATATGGCTGGTACAATTATGTCACTGATGGGTATCAGGAGGTGTTACCTCAATGTCAGCAGAAGCCCTTAGTGCGCTTAAAGCAGCCAATAGCTCTTTTTAACTGATCTAATAAGGGTTATATCATTTAAAGTGGATAGTTTACTGAAGGGTAGAAAGTGTGTTTTCCTTGACCAGACCAATGAGTTCAAAAGTTTGGGATTCTTAGAAATAATTTTTTTCATCCATTATATAGCAAGTTACAGATTAAGTTGTCCCTGAACATTAAACTAGATAGACTGAGCTGCTTCTTTCCCTCCTCCCCCCTTCAGCTTTTTATGCATTCCTGTGGCTTTCTTCTGAATCTTTTACAGTTTGTCATCTTCATTCTCAAAGTGCTGCCACTAGAATTTGATCTATTACTTCAGAAATAATCTCACTGATGCTGTATATCGAGTAATTTTATCTCTTTTCTTCAAGCCTTCTGTTCAGAATGGAGGAAATGAATTTGATCTTTGTGCTGCAGTGCCGGGGAAGAGGGAAGGGAAGCAGAGATGAGATTTGCAGGCTACATATGAGGAGAGAGACACTAGGATTTGCGGCAAAAAATAAGTTTTCATTTACCCTCTCCAGATGAATCTGCTACAAGCAAATCCAGTCAGTCTTGGTAGAGTAGTTGGAAGTAGATAGCCTGGTCATTTGGGTGATGCTGTAGGAGGTAAATAATTTTAGCTGAACAGCCAGCTACTTAAAAAACAGGAACAGGTTAGAGCAGATAATAGTGTCTTGATATTGAAGCCGCTCTTGGCATACGTAGAGGCTTGGTCTTGATGTAAGAACAGGAGTTGCTGTCCAAAAGAAATCATAATGGTTTCCAGTGCATTACCAAGGTTTCTTAGGATGTGTGAGTGCTCCCTGTTCTAATTACACTGAGAGATTAAGCAGCAAGAGCAGAGACACATGGGACAAGAAGGGTGAATGATAACCTACTTTGAAAAAAACTAACATTTGAGGCTGGGATTAGAACATCCTATAAATGTTAATGGGTGTTACTCAGGGGGGAGGAAGTTTTGTGTGGGAGGTGTGAGGTGACATATATCTTAAATATATAGCCAACCTTTAACACAGTTAATACAGTCTATAGTCACCTTTTACATGAACTAATAATTCTTTAAGTGATTTATGGTTCAGAAATACTGATCAGGGGATTGAGAACTCAATTTTAAATCCTATAAAGGCAGAGGATAATGTGGTAAGGAAGACAACACAGAAGAGATTTCTTCTTTTGCCTTTGGAAAGTATTGGCTATAGGCAATACATTTATGCCAGATGTTTGGGTGTTGTTTTTTTTTTAAGTTCTCAGGGACTGTGCTCCTACGAGGGAGCACAATTTCCTCCTACGGTTTCCCTCTCTGAAAATTACTCAGTTTGTGCAGATCTCACAAAGGAGATGCCAACAGTGAGTCATCTGGTCACCAGCTCTGTCCTAAGGCTTTCAGCTAGCTCTTGCAAAAGCTATAGTGATCCTTACTGTGCTGAAGAACAATTAATTACCTTTGGTAAAGGCCTCCAAAAATCGTGGGGAAAGGAGAGTTTAAAATGAAATGGCCTCCATTTTCTGACACTGAAATCAAGTTTCAAAATTAATACTATTTCAAATAATTGTGGAAATTCAGCTTCACATTTGAGAAATGCATATAAGAGGCAGTGAGTTGATTTATTAGATTAAGATTTCACAATTGATATGTTTTGATAGTAAATTCTGAGGGTGTTGAGTAAACTGAGTTGAGAGACTCAATCTTCAAATGTGTGACAGGAGCATAACAATGAGCTTTTCTAGGTATTAAGCCTCAGGAGATGTTATCCTAAACCTGAAAATTATACCTGTATGATTAATTACGTGAATGGCAAACATGACCACTTATTTTCATCAAAATTAAAACGCATGGGCATGTTTTGACACAAGTATTACAGGTTTAATTAGCAATAAAAATACTATATACGAAACAATTTTTTGGTTAGATAGTTAAATGTTTCTGTCAGGAATCAGATTTTAAGGAAGCAAGTAACACGAGGCTGTACTAGTACATCATGTGGTTCCTTTGCCAGGCATGGGTTAAATGCAGCAATGCTGAGGAGACCCAAAAGTAGCCCAAGGAGAAAAAACCACCAGTCTAGGTTAAAGCCAGTCACCTTATCTATAGAATGAGATGGTGCTCCCTAAAATGTATGTCTTTAAAATGTATGTCCATCCATATGGTGCTGAAAATGATTTCATAGCCTCTGAGACACCATTGCTCTCTTATGAATTTAAAGCCATTTGTTGGGCAATGGGGTTTGAATGAGGTGTGGTGGCAGATTTGTTTTTTGAATACACAAGAGGATATTGGATATTCAAACCACATTTTTTTGTTACCTAAATATGAGCCAAAGCTATGACTCATGGAGCCCCATGTTCCCGCTTAGTTGGTGAAAAGATTTAGGAATAGAAAGAAGAGTGGTTGAGAGCACCTGAGCTACTGAGGTTTGGCAGCATGAATGCCTCCTGCTTTCCTGCCCTCCTCTCCCTTTGTATCGCCAATGCGGAAATAATGCTGGTAAAGAAGGCTGGTCCAAGGACTATTCACCAACAAAATCCTGTTAAGCCTCTAAGAAAGGTATTAAATGGGATTTAAGCAACATCTTGGCCTATAGTGGCCCTGTGCTCCGGGAAGAATTTTGCCCTGAGTTTAAAAAATATGTTTTCAATAATCACATTATAGAATCATAAGACTGAGCAATAGAAAATACCTATTAAGTCATTGTGTTAAATTGTTGCTGTGCTGGACTGTTCTATCGGAGTGTCCTTCCTACTTAGTGTTGTGCTAAATTTTGCAGTCTGTTGAATTCCCATAATAAATTTTGACCCTGCTGCATTTGGTTTGGGCATAGCCTTGTACAGGAAGGAAAACACCATCTCCTTCCCCATAGAAAAGAGGAAGTAGAGCCTTGCTGCTTTCTGACTATAGGCAACGGTGACAAAGAAAAGCAAGGGTTCTGCATCAGGTATTTCTATTTCATCTCATGTCTGTGTCCAAGAATGCATCGACAGGAATAATAATTGATTGGGCTCTTTTCTTGCCCTCCCAGTTGCACAAGTGAGTTGGCAGAAGCGTCACTATGGACAGTTAGTAATAAATTGAGCATGTCTTCTACTTGGGGCTATTTTCTAGGCCCAAGGCAGACTTTTATTGCTTCTTTATTCAATATTATTTTGCTCTTTTTACTTCTATTTATCTATTTTCTTCCATGCTCTTATGTCATGCAATATATAGATTGTAATTATAAATTAGAATGCTTATAATTAGAATTTATTTGCAGGTTTTCTGTAGAAGCATTTTAGTTGCATGTCAGTTTCAGAATAGTTTATTGACCTGGAGCACTGTGTTTTGAAAATTAAAATTAAAAAAACTCCCTTACTTTCTGCAGAAAACTAACACTTTGTTTTGAAATGTCAACCATTCACAAAATAAATTGCCAAGCTCTGAACATATAATTTCAAATTTGATTTATACCAAATTAAACTTCTGCCTATGAGCCCTTCCATTTGTTTTCCTTTCAGATTATTGAGTCATGAAAACCTTTGAGGTTTTTGGGTTTCCATCCCAGCTTGGCACAGGGCATTTCTTTTGAAATCTTGAATTTCCACAAGATGGCAAAACAATTTGCTGTTCAGCTGCATGTATAATGACACTGTGCTGAAAACCGGAGCTTTTTTCTTCTTGGGCAAACAAGCGTCTCCCAGGCAGATGTTCTTCCTCTCCCTGTTGCTGGGCTTGGCTGTTGCCTTTCCCTCCCTTGCCTGTGACAGCACCCCATAGGTGCGGGGGCCTTTCTGTGCATGGGGAGGGCTGGCTGCTTGAGTGGAGGGGAGGGATCACCCAGGTGACTGATACAGAAGAGCAGAGTGGCATTTCTGCTGCCAAAGGGGCAAGGAGGATGCTGCTTGCCTGAGGGGTGAGAGCTGGGGAGCAGAGGTGCAGGTGGGGGTCCTGTATGTATCCCCTTCTTTTGATTATCCTGCAGCAAAGAAGATTTTTTTCGCCAGCATTACTAGTTTCTCTGCATTTCTGCATGCACAGCATCCGTTCCGTTCCACAGCCTGGCATAATACTTGGAAAATTGCAAATAGTGTGATGACATCACTTAGCTGGCTGTGACCATATGTGAAATGCCTGTCAAAAGTTACGTGACTGTGCATGGGAGGAACAGGCCTGAATTCGGTATATGCTCACAACCGGCATTGATTTTAAGGGGTTTCAGAGAAAAGCAGAATGAGGCAGAGGATATAGAGCTTTGAGCTGGTGCAGCTTTTGCACTAGGAGTACACAGAATATTACCAGTACTCAGGACTGTGTATTCTCTGTTGGTCTGTATGAAGCCGATCGCAAATGTGATCTGTGCGAGATAAAACAAACTGGAGCAAATCTTCTGACCCAACGGTGTGCAGGTTGCTGCAAATAGGAGTTCAGAATGCAACCTCTTTGATCAATCCCTAGAATACCTATTTTCAAGGGAATCATGCTAATTTGTTTATTGATTTGTCACCGATGGATGAATATTTCTGCTACACAAATGTTTAAAATGACATGTGTTTAAAATTAGACTTGGCAGAGCAATTTGCCTAGAGATTATTCTTGTGAAGTATTGATTCACAGCACTGCTGTGAGCTGGATTACTGTCCAAATTGGAAAAGCCAGTCGTAGAGAGGTCTTTATCCTTTAATAACAATTAGCTCCTTTCTTAGAGGGACACAGCTGACTGAAGCAAAGGAAAGCTGCAAAATGTCGGGCAGCCAGGGAATCTAAGGCCTGCTCTTCAAGGGATGTGGGCTGCAGGGGAAGGGAAGGAAAAAAGAGAAAAACACTGAGAAAGATGGTTTTCTGGAGCTGGAAACTAGACAGGCTGGTGCTGTTTGTGTTAGTAATAATCAGGTGCTCTGAGGAACGGGACCGCACTCGCCTCTCTCTTCTCGGGCTCTCGCCCACCAGCTGCCTGATTGATCGGAAAAACCTGACAGCAGGCGTGTTGCCTGCTGTCCAGTTAGCCTTGAAACATTTATACAAGCATTCATGGATGCTGAAGAACTACGAACTCCAGGTGTCATTCCACGACACGCAGGTAAATGGGTGTAGGTGTAGAGTTGTGTAATGTTTGAGCCTCTGCTGTTACCGTGCTTTTGAAAGCTTGCTGCTGAATCCCTTCCTGGCAAATCCCTCTCTGCTGAAATACAGCGAACGTGGCATATCCAGAAAAGTTTGGGCTATTAGGTGGATGTCTGACTGCAATGGGCACCTTGCAGCCCAACCGTGCCCTGCTGGTGCTAGAAGCAGGAATAAAGTTTGTGCAAATTAGGAGGGATGACAAACACCTGTGGCTCTTCAGGTGTTTCAGAGGTATCCAGAAAGAGCTCCCCAAACTGAAGGCTTGCTGAATTGCTCTGTTCTCCTGCGCTGTCTTCTGCGTCTTGCTCTCCCCGTTTTCTCCGTTGACAGCTCTATGGTTTGTCACCTCCTGTTTCTGGCTTCTCCCTGGGCAGGACAGAGGTCTGTGCTGCGCCGTTGGGGCAGCGCATTTGCCAGCAAAGGCCTTGCTTTTTGGTTGATCCAAGAGGTGAGGGCTCCGAAGAGCTAGATATATAGATTATTGAGACAATATCTGTCATCGTAATACTTTCAATTTGAGAAGAGCTGTGTTTTTCACTTTTTTCTTCTGGGACTGAGATACCTCTTTATCTTCTGTGCAGAAACTAAATCAAGGCAATTAATTTCTAAGGCCTGTCTTTTAGGCTGGCCAAACCAACTGTGACAAAATTAAGAGGAGGGACTCACATGTCGGGGTGATCTGGGACTATAAACCTGTTCTTAAGGAGATTTTCACTGATTTAAACTTCTGTATCCCGCATCAGAGGCGTGTTGTGGAGCAGATGCCCTCAGACTCATACACACTTGTGTGCATATGTGCATACAGGCTCCATATACAGTAATAAACTGCTTAATATTTTGAAGTTGCAAAGTAGTGCATTTAAACATATTTGCTTATCTATAAACATTTAAACATGGACTATACTGTTACAATTAAGTTATTAAAATTTGACATTATTGCACCAATAACAGTTGCACTGCATTATATAACAGGAAGAAGGTGTTATATGTCTTCTTTTGAAGCTCTGCAAAACTATCCAAGGGAGAAATTCTAATGTAATTTTAATTGTTCATTTGGTTCATAAGCACTTGTGCGTAATTTTTGAAGTGCTTAACATGTAGCAAACATGATCCCATATGCTATAAAGTTACTTGAGGATAGCTTCTGTGTTTAATAATGTAACACAAATGTATCAACTGTGTATATTTATTAACGAAATGTCTGTCTTGTAAATTACGTGTAATACAATTCACTGTTCTATTTATTTGTTTATAAGTTCCTACTGGAAATGTAATTATAGATATGCAGTCCTGAAAAATGCATACACCTTAGTTTCTCATGAAAAAGATGTGCAGTAACATTTCAGCTTAAATAACTGGAAAGTGTAGATGTGAGTTTAAGTGGGCAGCAATTAAAACCTACTGGTATTTGCTCAGATTCAGTGCTTTTAATCCTGTTTCATTTGGGCTGAGGTGGTGTAGGTGGATGTTTATTTGTTAATTGTTTTTGCACAGTTTCCAGTTCTGGAGCAACTCTGAAATATTTTTCCCTACCTAAACATTCAATAGATTTGAATTGCAGAGCTTCAGCTCTGTTGCACTGACCTCTACAATTTGAACTGGAATATTGAAGTAATCTGTAATTATCTTTTTGAAACAACCCCTGGAAAACGACATGTCATGATGACTTGTAAAAGATTAACAAAATGTGGAGCATTAAGATTTCTGATTTTTCTTCCTCTTTCTAAGAGTAGAGCACACAGGTTCTAAGTTTTAAGTACAGATTACAGACAAGTTACAGAGGTCTTTGGATTTAACTGTTTCTCAGAGACAGTATGGATGCGAGAGAGCCAATTCTGTTTATTAATGTTGTGATCCCAGATCTGCCATCTGTGACTTTATACAACCTTTCAGTTAACTTTTTTTTAAGTAGAAAATATAGGTGCTTGGATCTTTGGATGTGAGATCTTTCAGGAGTGGGACAGATAACGGAATTTTTGGCAAGGTTAACTAGGAAGAAAGAAAAGTTACATCAAAAATATTTGTGTTGCTTTTGCTGACATAAGAAACAGGAAAAAAAAATCAATATGATGTTGCAGAGGACTTGAACAGCCTTGCAGTTTCATTCATAAACACAGGGGAGTGGGGTTGCATTCTGTCCCATGCCCCTGGAGTTTTGAATTGCATCCTCTGCCTCCCATGAGGCAGCGCTGCCCCACTGTATGGTAGGGTGTTTGGGGGAGGGTCCTCAGTCTTTTGCTTTGGTACTGTTTTATTTCAACTAATTAAGCCATCACTACTCCAGAATGCAAATGGTAACTGTGGGGCAAAGGGAGCACTCTTGCAAGAACTGTCTGAGTTCTTTGTATTAAATGAAGCTGTTTCAGCAGGAGCCTTTGGGAAAACCTTCTTCAGCAGAGTACTTTATAACCTGGTGGCTTTGGCACTGAGCTGCGAACTGAATGCTTTTCTTTGACTCATTCTTTTCAGGTCTCCTATGATTTAACGTGCGTTTCCTAGTTACCGTGTTGTCAATTCCGCAGAAGCGGGAATCCCTTGAACACTTATGATGTAGCACTTGCACGTAAAAAAAAAGCTTAAATATTCACTGAGAATGAAGAGCAAGTGAGTGAAAATGATAATCTAATTTGTTAGATGGCTGCTTGTCCTTCAAATGATACACCTATGCCTGCAGTGTTTATGTATTTGTACCAGAAGGACAGTGTTAACAGAACCAATATGTTCCACTTTTCCAGCCACTCCAAGCAGGGGCATCTTGGAGAGGGGTGTGATGTGTTTCTCCCTCTCTAACTGAAGCAGGACTGAACTTGTGTGGAGAGCCCTGATCCTTGAAGTGCTGGACAAAGGGTGTGGGAAGGCAGAGAAACTGCTTTGGCAGATTTGTGAAGCCAAGCACGGAGCAGCTTTTTAGTGTCGTAAGGGAAATTATGCCCTTGAGATTTTTACCCGCGGGGGTGGGCAGCCAGGTATAATTGAGCTGTCTGTGTATCACTTTATTTCTGTCTTTCACCGTATGGCTGACATCTGGAGGCTCTCCTTCTATGCCGTCCTCAGGGTGAGCAGGCTGGTGGATTCTTACAGGCTTAGGCACATCTAAAAATAGTTTTACTGGTGGATAAAGAACAATATTTTGGTCCTTCAAAGTTATTCCATTCTTACTTAGTTTTCTGTGAGCTAGTAGCCAATACAAGGACTGTGAAGCCAGTGCTTTGATTAGTGATGATGTTAACAGGAAATGTTCACGTGCTGTAACTGGGACATGGCTCGAGCATACAAATAGACTTAACTCTACGACTGGGATTTTCTGAGTAGTGCTGATTTGCACTCAGATTGCTTGTTGACACTTGGCTGAGTCTATCCTAATGTGTATCATCTGTGACAGGGGATGATACAGCATGTCCCAGTCTGACTTACAGGCTGGTTGTCTTTTCTTTGGTGATAAACTGGTTCCTTTGTAATGGAATGACACAACAACATGATAGCTGTGTGTCAGCTTATTTAAGGCATACCTTTATGTGCTTATTAAAAAAAACAAACAGCAATGGAACAGTCACTGAAAGTGACATTGATAAGCAAATTATTTCTACAGTGAAAATTTCAAGGCATGCTTGTTTTCTTACCCTACCTAAGAAAAATACTCTGCTTCAGGCTTAAGATGCAGTAAACTGAAGCTTTGCACTAAGTTTTTTCAGATTGTACATGTACAGGAATTTCTACTGAAAAGCAAGTGAAAAAATAGAAATTTTGCAATGGCATTAACATACAACATCACTTACTAATTACAGAATTATTTAATAAACAAGTAAAAGTAGCTGTTGGATTTCATGTGTGGAATTCATTGCATGTGATTTGTAACTCCATCTTGTATTCATGTCTTCTGAGATGCTCTATGAAACCATCTGCCAGGACAGGCACAGGAAACAAGAGCATCTTGTCATTCAAAAAGTCTATGTTTGGTAAAAACATGACAAGTGTCCTGTGACGTTATTAGGAGTCTGACTGTGTGCTGGATAAATCAGTCCATGACATGTAGCATTCACATGAGCAAGGTACTGTATTTTGCCTCTTGGAGAATACAGTTTCTCAGTACATTACTGTAGGCATGAAAATTGTGAGCTATAAAATACTTGACAAATGCTAATTTTAACTTTCCTAAACTGCCGTATCACTATCCCTATTGTTAGAACTGTCTAACTGAAAGCAAGAAGAAAACGTGTTGTGTTATCTATTTTTTTTTCCCCAGGAAAGTCTTTATTATGATTCCTGGCAATAGCTTTTTGTTTCCTAAATCATATATTTAAGAAAAAGAAGAAGTAGATGAGCCTGGCTAAATTCCTTAAAAGCTATTCTTGCGAACTGTCACGGAAGGTATCTAGTTTCAGTTTTATTCTCATCTTCCACTTCTCAGTGCAGCAGAGGTTTAGAGATGTACAAAGGGGACAAAACAGTTGCCTTATGTTAACCCTTTCTAAAGGTTATTTGAGCTAATTCTAATACAGCAAATAGAAATGTAACCTTTACTGCTTTTTGACCCTAAAGGACTCAATCTAAGATTCATTGATGTAATTCTGTCTTTTTACTCTATCTTCTTGATTTATTTCAGGCCTTTGAAGTTGCTCAGTGTAATGCACCTTTTATATATCGGTGGTATTTATGCAGGCATCTGATGTGAGAAAAATGATTTGAGCTTGTTTTTTTTTTTTTTTCCCCTGGTACTGCTTCTGAGCCACAAGGAATTTGGGCAGTGGAGATGGTTGGTGGATCCAGCGAGGGCTGTCAACTCCAGAAAGGGGTTTGGCACTGTGAAGCCTGGGGTTATTTCTAGGCATGTCCAGGGCAGAAGGGCTGTGCTAGGACTGGGCTTCATCTGACCTGGCTTTGGAAGTCTGGGCTGGGGATATCTCCCTTCAGCTAGTATGGTGGGGTTTCCTGTACTGTCAAGGAGCAGGCATTTCTATGTGGAAAAATTCATCTGACCTATTTTAGGTGACTATTTTAAGATAAAAAAAAGAATTGTATCCTAGAGAAAGCTTATTTCTCTCTGTGAAGTATAAAGGGAGCCTCAGCAGGCTAGTATAAATGTAGATGTCTCCTATGTGGAGATCCGTATTGCGTCAGCTAGAGCCTACCCTAGATGTCTCTGGGAATTTTAATGTAAAAAGCTGTAGTAACAATGCGTTTCCATCACCTCCTGGCTTTCAGTGGGATTTCAACAGACGGTCCAGAGAACTCACTTCCCACCACCCCCACTTCATCTTTATCGGTTACAAAAATTCCTTCTTTGGTCTCTCATGTCTAGCCAGAAAACCTGCAAACCAGGCCAGCAGAACCACATTGTGTGCGGGGAACCAGGGTGGTGGCAGCACTGTGGCCAGTAGCGAAGACTGGGGAGCTCCTCTGTACGCTTGGGACACCCGTGGGCACCCAGGCCACCCCTCACCTGAGCCGATGAAGGGCTTGCCGCTGCCATGTGGTGCATGGCCATGGCATGGGTATGCCTCCCCATTCATAGCTTTGTCATAGATGGAATTTTGTGACGCTGGGGAAACATATCCTGGTCTCCGGTCCTGCTTTTAACTCTTGTATAAGGAGAAAGTTGTGAGGAGAACTATTAATGCAGAGCACAATTTCTTTTGAAATCACAAGGACTGCGAAATCACATCACTATCACCAAGGCTTAGTTTCCAAAGCCAAAGGAAGGATAGCGTAGGTAGTCTTTATATGATTTTTGAAATTACATGTGCTTATATTTTCCTTTCAAAATTAATGTTGATTGAGATGATAGAGAGTTTTGAACTATATTACACATTAAAATACAAAATAAAAGTCAAAATTTAAATTACTTTTTTAAAAATGAAGATTAAACATTTCAGTTAACACAACATGGATTATTTCCAGAATTCTCTCCCATGGACAAATTCAATGTTTGGGATTTTATATTCCAAATAACATGAAAACACCTTGCAAAATTCTTCACAAAATCACTTGGTCCTGGTCTGCATCTCCCTGCTCTTGTCTCCTCATGGATATTTTGCTTGTGTGAAATTCCACGCAGATATATATTTTATAATCTTTCTTGTGAAAGTTTTATAAAATGCATCCTTTCACATTTTAGAATGGAATGGAGATCTGTCAGAATAATCAGATTCTGGATAAATTAGTGCATTTCAGTGTACTTTGTTTAGGGCAACTTCAGTGCAAGTTTTTATGCTGTTACATTGTATTTGAATGGATCCAAGTCTCTGGTGAATACTATTGCTCTTGGAGCAATTTACATGATTTTAATTCGTGGCTCTAAAGCCTCTAAAGTCAGTCTCTAAAGCAGTACCACCAGTGATGTCTTCATTCTGCTGTCATTCTCAGACACAACTTGCAATTTTCTTAGCTTTTACTGCAAACCAGTAATAAAGCAACGCAGGGACCTGTTTTGCTTTCGAAGGCAAGGAATTAAAAAAATATAATTAGGTTCTGGATCATTTGCAGCTAGGCTAAAGTGTGACTGTCTCACAAACTGCTCTAAGAATGGCGAACTGCTGGAAAACTAATACAGTATCAGAAGTAAAACAGGGTTTCTTTCAAAGTAAGAGGTGGTCAGATCAGTAGACGTATTTGAGTAGTTTCAGTGAAAGATTAAACACTTTGGTTTTGGATAAAAATTAAAGTTTATTCAATTTTTGCACGGGCAAATTTTGCACAGGCAATCTTTTAAAATAAAAATAGTCCTTCAGATCTATCCATTTCAGTTACCAACTGATACCATACCATTAGAAGCATTTTCTTGTTTGACACAGGCACAGTAAATATTTTAAACATCCGGAAGGAATCTGGGATGAGAAAGGAATGAAGCACGGTTCTCTGAGGCTGTTCATACCCAGTTCTTCTGGTTATTCTCCAAATCTTCTGTGTCCATCATAGTCAAAGTACCAAGTCCTGCTGTCCATATTCTCCATCTGTGGCTCTTACCCTCTTTTCCTGCAGCAGGAGGTCTTCTTGCTCACAGTTAGCATATGCATTATCTGGGGCTCACATCCTTACTGCTCCAGAGCTGCTTTCTCCTGCCTGTGACCGCTGACTCTGAGTGCTCTGTGATTTCTCATCTGCCCACAGTACGCGGGAGAGGCAGGGATCCAAGGGAGAGGAGTCATCAACAGGAGGCTGATGAAATGTTGTGAAAAGGAAGCAGGCGTTTCACAAGGTTTTAAAAAGAGAAGGAACAGGAAGAAGTGTTGATCCATGAGCAATTTCCAAGCACAGGAATCCTTTAGGAGTGCATGGCTTGGTAATATCTAAACCACAAGAAATTCAAAGACCCAATGGACAGAGTGATGTATATGAAGAAGTGGGATTTGAAGCTGTAGTGAGAGATGTTAACTCCGGAGGTATTTAGCAACAGGAAAAAAGAAACGTGGTTTTGTTCACATTTTTGTTCAGAATTCCTTCTTGTTGCTGAGTGGATCCAGTGTTGCTGCAGTACTTTACTGGCTGTATTTCAAAGATTGCAGGCTGAAACTGAAAATTTTCTGAAATTATTTCAAACGCATCTTCTAAGGAAATTTATGAGGGTTTTGTGATTGTTCAAGTTTTGTTATTAAATGGTGTCAAATTAAATATTTGTTCATTTTTACTATGTAGGCAGGGACATTGAATTGCATTCACCATTTTGTTCCAATGATGTTCTAATTCTGAGCCAACACTAATTGAAATTAGAATTCCACAACACATAGGAAAACTCATATGAAGATTTGACAGGTAGCTGGATTGGTGATACCTATTAAATTATTAAAACCTTACGGATACAAGCAATCACGTAGGTACTTGTATTACAATGGGAAAAATACTCTTGATCTGATTCCCATGTACACAAAGGACTGTTTTACTGAATCCTGACAAGGTAAAGGTGCCTAAAAAAGGTCTGATCTTTAAGTCTACATAGACAGAAATCACAGCCACAGCCAGAAGTATCAGAACATCAGTGTAAACTTCTCTCCACAAAATTTGAACAACAGTATTCAAAAAGTGAGATATTTAACCAGTGGGATGGGTAGAAATGCAATGATAAGGTATAAAAGTCAGGGGTTTGTTTGTCTTAAATTTGGTGTGTTGGCCGCTGCAGTCAAAGGGTTGCTTGCTTTTAAGCCAGGTGAAGTGCCAGGCCTTTATTCTTGGGAATAAGATCTACTTATTAAGAGGTTGTATGGAGAACTTTCCATGTGGGAAATGTGGAGGAATTGGCAGGAATATCGGAAAGCCTCTCCTTTGTAGCACAACCTACACACTAAACAGCAGAGAAAAATGGATGACTGAAAAGCAAAACAAATCATGTAGGCCTTGTGAGGGATACTTACATGTGGATATTGCTATAGCAATAATAGTTTTAATACAATAATCTTGGTACTGATGGGCATGGTGGTAGAAGTGTTAGGCTGAGTGTGGGTTGTGCTAATAGCAAGAACTGCTAGTTCCTTGATTCTAGTTTATTTACTGCTGTCTGTCCTAACTTGGTCAAAACCTACCAGTAGATTAATTTGCGAAATACAGTAATCTTGACTTCCATGGACCATTTACTCTGTCCATCAAGTGATTCCTACCTCAGGTTCACCAGTCTCTCTCAAAACTGTAATTTATCTTTTTGAAAGATGTGCAATTTTTATTCAGAGTCTTCCAAGAGTGAAGAATTTACTGCATCTTTTGGAAAGTTGTACCAATAGGCAATATCACATGTTATTTCTGGTTAAGCTTTGCTGATTTCATATTTCAGTTGTAATATATAATGCTGTTTCTGTTAGATTTAAGATTACGCTGTCATCTCTGTACATTCATTGTGTATCATGTCCATTTCACCACTTTCTATGGGCCATGATAAACAGATGAATTGCTTGTATTTTCTTGCTGCAAGGCAGAATTTGCAGGAGTTATATCATTCACTGAATTAGTTTTCTGGAGAAGGAACAGAAGAATATCACCATTCTTTCCCCTACTTGACTCCTACTTCACCCTCATGCTGCAGAAGCATGATTCCCATAGCAATTGGCTCTGCTGTTCCTACCAACATGCTGAGGTCCAAAGAACAAGAGGGGTACAAATCTGATATAGGAAAAGAGTCCTATTTATTTTTAAATTGTATATGAAGGTAGAAGTGTCTCTAGAAACTTTGACATGTCCTTGAGTTGTCAGCACGTAGAAAGCACTTACTCTCCCTTCTTGGAATAATGCTGAGATACAGGCTGTCTTCATCAAGTATAAGGAGTTTAAACTGTAGTTTTTTCAGTCTGAATTTTCTTGATAGACAGAACCACACTATGACTTTTCTGCTTGAGAGAAATTTGAAATCCATCTCCCTCTTGACAAAAAAAATCATTAGCATGAGAAACTGAGGATATTTTAAGATTTTATAGTGCTTCACATATCAGTGAAAGATTGTTAATCTTTATTTACAGAATGTTGCATATATAAATATGCAGTTCTCTCAATAGAAATGTTCCTGTGGAGTACTATAGGAAAAGGTGTGGGATTCTGGATAGTTCTGAACACAAAACACAAATGATTGTTTTCTTCCTTCAGGTTTTATGTCTTCTATCTCTCTTATCGTTTATAGACATTTCTTTTTGCCTCTGGAAGAGAATTAATAATAAAGTTATATCTAATTTGAAATGATGGTATTTCTAAAGCTACCATTACTTTTTCTTTAAACAACTACTTTCTAATACACTTGTAGGCCTTTCTGCCTTGATTGTTATTGAGAATACTTTCATTCTTACTTTTATATAAGTTCTGCTGGTTTAGCCTTATAAAGTTCCTAAATATTTCCTCTCCCTTCTGAAGACCTGATCCATAACCAGGATCCACCGAGGCTGAACTGAATGGAGAGAAGTGATGATGGATACAAAGATGACGTCTGATTCATCACACCTATTTTTAGATATGCGTGTCTGAGCTGGTCAGCCTTTTTAGTCAAGACATTTAGATGTCTGCTTTGGGATGAGATGAATTCTGTCCTAGAAGAGTCTGTTTCTTTCCACTGTCAATAAAACTAACCTAGAATATTTAGCATAACTGTCTAAGTCTGATCAAACAAATCACAGTACGTATCTGGGCATTATAGGTAGGGATTTGTTGTCTGTACTGTTCAGACCAGCTGCTTTGCAAAGTTGTGCATTTATAGTTTTCTTATTCTTTCCTATTCATGAGCTGATAATCTCTTAATTGAGGAAATACCTTAAAGTCTATGTGTGTGGTAATGGGGAGCCTGGATACCACCTAGGTTTTTACATGAGAGACCATCAATTTAGTCTTTGAGAATTAAACCCAGTAACAAAAATACATCTTTGCACCTGAGGGACTGCTACCTCCCAGCATCTGGCACCATTAGGTATACATTACCTAATATGTGTTCTCTTTACCTCCACTGTAGATTTTATGTTTGTCCAATTTTCTGCCTCCAGTGCTTCTTCTAGCACTGTGTTCAGATTTGGTTTTGTTACTGAATATCTTCATTTTGCAGGATGCTTTTGCTAATTAATGATTTTACAGCTTCAAAAAATTAATCTCTTTTATTATTTTCTAAACATGTTACTAAACTAAGTTCTTTGCTGTTATTTCCTTGTCTTCATTAGTATTCTCAGTAGCACACAGTTTAATAGGATCAACAGATTTCCAGCAAATTAACCAGTTGTTTATTCCTTCCATATAAAAATTAAAATGTTAAATAGGACTGTTCTGACGCTGATCCTTTGACAGTCTAATCATAATCACCTTTCCTAAACTTAGCAATTTGTTGTTTACCATCACTGTGGTACTTCAGCCACAGTTCAGACTATCCTGTCACACATATGTAATCATATATAATTAATTTGGTGAAATAATATAAAATGATATGCTAAATTTCAAATATTCTAAGTGAGTTCAAGTTTAGTTTTCAATTAAAATTCCCACTCAGTGGGTAGATGCATCAGGAGAGCAAATACATTAAAATCAAAGTGCAATGCATAACAAATGAAATGGAAAATAATGGTTACAATATTATAAACAAACATTAAATAAATCAGTGATACAGCTATATATAAGATGTACTCTACTCCATCGTAAACATGAATACAAGCGTAATAGGAGTGGTTCAGAGGTGGGTGATGAGGGTGGTCAGAGGCCTTCGGATGCTTCAGTCAGAAAAGACACTTGCACAAATGGGATCCAGTCGAATCCCCTGATTGCCCCATGCTGCCTGATTTGAAAGAGGAGGTCAACCCCAAGTATCACATTCCAGGAGACTTATTCAACTGAGTTCTCTTAAAAAACCAAAAAACCAAAAAAAAAAAAAAAAAACCACCAAAACCAAAGCAAACAAACCACCAAACTTTCCTTTTACTCTTGATTTTTGCTTGGGTTAATTACATATTAATTGGCCCAGAGATCACAAGTAGAATCCTGTGACCGTGGTTTCTGGCTTCATTGGGGTATCCACATAGATTCTCGGTGCTGCTTGTCTTATTTGAGTGTTAGTCAGTCCACTTTTTTATCGCCCAATGCCTAATGCACAGGTGAGTCACACCCAGACAGATCTGTCCTGTACCAGTTCCTCAAATTTGTTTGAACTGATGTAGAAAACTGCTGCTTCCACTATTATTTCATGTAAAGGTTGCCCCAGATAATCCTTTTGTTCTTTTGACTCAGAATTGCCCAAACATGGCTTTTTTAGAGCATGAGAAAATGTGGGAAAACTCTGGATCCTCAAAATGAAGCTCTGTCTTGAAGACTTTCCATAGCACGCAAGAAAAAAAAAAAAAACAAGTAGGAGAGAGCTCTGAAGTGAGTGCTGGAAGCAGTGAGGAAGGTGGAGTGATGAATGGTCAGGAAGCCGCTGTAATGCTTTCATTTAAAAATAGACTCGCAGTCTCTTGTATGGTTGCAGAGTAAAATTTGAAAAGATAATAGGAAGGAAGGCATTCAGAAATCAAAAGGTAAATAAGCAATAAAAATTTATTATGATTAAGTTCACTTTCATGATAGCTTGCAGCCTGACTCATGACTTTTGAATATCTGTAATGGATGATACTAGAAAAATATGGAAGAGATTCATAATGTATGGCAGTCAGGTAAGGAGCATATTACCTGTCAGCCCTTTTGCAGGGAAACTTAAATTCCTGCCTTTTTTTTCCTATTCAGAGTAGACATTTTCATCCTATTGTTCCCTTTAACTTTGAAGAAATATACCTTGCTTACAACTTCAGACTTATCTTAATGAATATAGTTTATCTATCTGGGTTTCTTCTGTGTAATGGTAAGAGATCGGGCATATATATTTCTTAAGAGGCTTTTAAATGTACTTCTCGTCACTCTGCAATTCATGTAGGTCTGATTGTGCTAAAGCAGAAATGTGAGCTGAAATTGTGTTTATAACAGAGCAAGTAATTTATAAACAAAGAATGAAGTTGGCCAGATAAGAGTCCTCAAAATTTCTAAAACCAGAAATGTAGTGTAATACCAATTTATACTTAAACTTTGCTATAGCGAATGGATTTTATGAGTCAGTAAAAGTACAGAGATTGTTAAATAGAAAAACAAATAAATACTCTTTTTCAGTTCTAAAACACGTTGCTTAGAACTTATCCCTCTAACTAAATATATTCCTCCTAAAGACTGAGAAGACTGGGCAGTTAGCAATGGTGTCCTTCAGAGGTCAACCAACACTGGAGCTGATTTTGTGTAATGCCCATATTATTAACCCGGATGGTGGGACGCAGCGCACCCTCACCAAGTTTGTTGATGACACCAGGTTGGAGGAGTGGTTGATGACTGGAGGCAGGGCTATATACAACTTTGGGTTAAAAGGGTATGAGACATTGACATAATGACATGAGTCCAGGAGAGTGTTACCGAGATGGTTAATTGGCTTGGAGCACATGATGTACAAAACTTAGATTGAAATTTAGTATTGAAATACCATATGTAAGGGAAGGCCAAACAGATGATATTAGATGAATCACTAGTATGACGGTGAAGTGCAACTACCATATTGAACTATTACCTCTTCATCTCATGGGCGACTTGTGCCACTCTCATGTCTACTGGGGGGACAACACAGAAGGGCACAAGCAGCTCAGGGTGTTTCTGGAGTGCATTGGTGATAACTTCCTAACAACAGACGTGATCAAGGAGCTCACAGGCTGATGAAGTAGGGGCCAGTGAAGTGGGCACTGAGGTGACTGAAAGCTGTCTGAACTGGCAAGCTCAAAGTGTAGAGATCCGTGGCACAGAGTCTACCTGGGATCATTCACTAGCAGTGTACCCCAGGCATCAATACTGGGGCCAGTATTGCTTAACCTCTTAATTAATGATCAGGAGGATGGGGCAGACTGTACCCTCAGCAAGTTTGCAGATAGTATGAAACTGGGAGAAATGCCTGGCATACCAGGTGGGTATGCTAGCCTCAGCCTGCCAGAGAAGTAATTTTTTTGCAACTTTTACAAGTCACTGAACATCTTAACGTAACGAACCAGTCAGCAGTTGGGTTCATCTATTATATTAAACCTGACTCAAATGTCAATCTATATGTAAGATTAAGAGTGGTAGTATCAAAGTTACTCATCATGAGGCTCCATGTGTGTTTAGAGTGGATTTTTTAAGCTACATCAGGAGAAAAAAAACTGTGGAAAAAATCTTTATTATTTGAAAACAGGGTATTTTATAGGGAAAAAAAAAAAAACAAAAAAAAACCACCAACCAAACTTTTCTGGTTATTGTGAAAGAGTCTCCAGTCTGGAAGTCATAGTTGTTTTAAATCTGAAAGAATGGCGTTTCAACATAAAGGGAGATATTACATATTTATTGTTTCTGGCAGTAATAGCAGGAGTAGGAGGAAGAGGAGCAGCTGTAGTAGTGGTAGCAGTAGTATATTGTCATACAACATATAGTCCTGGGGAGAAGCAGCTGTCAAATTCCCCATCATCCTGCATCCTCAGATGAGTACTGTTCAGTTCCCCTGTACTGGGGAGCCCGCAATAACGACGTGTGTCGGCTCGCAAGCAGTGGCTTGGGGTGAATACTCTTGTGGGCCACAGAAGTCTCCAGAGTTATAGAGTGCTTCACATATGGCACTGGTAGTGCCATCATCTGGTATAATCTGAGGTGAGATCTTTGTGTCAATAAGACACAAAGCAAACACAAAATTGTGTGAAGGAAATTCTGCCAGTGTGACCAGAGTCTGAAAACCTATAGATGTATCTCGTCCAGTGAATGCCCAGTCCAAAACCAAAATTCTGTGGGAACAGTGGCTGCCTCATTTGTTTATTGAAGACTCCGCATATAACAGGTCTGGTAACTGGCTTTTGGTGGTAGCTTGTAGCTTCAAATTGCTTTTGCAGTAGGCCTTCCATAGCTAGCTATAGGAGTGAATTGAATAGTTTAGAGTAATATGTTTAAATCCTTCTAAAAGTCAGAAGCAGGCAAACTCGGGGCCATAACCTGTGAACATTTCTGCTGGAATCTAAAAATAAAAACGCAACATTTTCTTCCTATCTGACATCTGCACAGAAGTCCAGGGCATGATCTGTAGATCTGTGTTGATATTTTTTCCTTCGTGTTAGCCAGGGGATGGAATTAAAATTTAATATCATCTTTATGAACTGGAGAAACAGTCTGGAAAAAACAGGTACAGTTCAATACAGACAAGTGCACAGTTCAAGCTTTAGGAATAGACAAAGTTAATAAATGCTCTCCTTACTTGTCTTTAGGTCTTTGATGCATGTGACTTAATTTGACAGTTTTCCTCAGTTTTAGATAAAAGGTTAAATACGCCTTTGTTCATTGCTGACAAGGGAACACATATTTTAACAAAAAGATGATTAGAGAGGGTTTGGGACCATCAATTGTTTCTGCACCAATTGTCATCTATTTACATTGGCTGTAACATATCAGCTACCCAGACAATCCCTAAATCTTCATTAATATATATTTTTATTTATTTCATATATATAGTCAAGATCTCTTACCTTAAATGCATCAAAATCTTATAAGAAGTTATCATCTGACAAAATCAAAGACCTATAACAACATTCACTTAAATGTCAAGTATGCTTGAGAAATAGTCATATGAAGTACCTACTATTTTCTTCTTTGCTTATCTCTTTTATAACTCACTTCTGCTGCTTTTTCTCAGTTCTTCAATGTTGTACAGCTCATTCACTGAAGATCTGCATTTCTTATCATGCATGAATTCACATATTAACATCTGGCAGATTCTGCCAGATGTCATTGAAATAGTTTCTTAGCTTCAGTGCTGGAGATATTATCTCAGCTTCAGATACACAGGAGGTTTGTGATTGCTATGATGTTCTCTCCTGCTGCTTCTATATTCTCCATGCACAGGGTGTTCTGTGGGGGAGCTGCCAAAGGAAGGGAAATGCCGGAGGTATAAATGTACTTGCAGCATCATACAGAACAAACAACCTCACGTTCCCTCTCCTTTTTCGTTGTGAAACAGCTAGGGAGAAGATCAAAAACTATGGAACGGACCTTTCAACCTGCGAAACTTAAAAGTATTAAATATAGTGGGGTTTTATTATACCAGGATTAATGAAACATAGAAACATGTAGAATCAGTTCCTTTCTAGATTTTATAAAAAACTATGAACAGTAGGAGGCTATGCTTTTACCTTTTTAGAGGGTGATCACCTTTTCTGCACCTCCTCCTGTTCCTTTCGCCTCTGACAGCAACCCCCTGTGTTCTCACTCTAGTCATGACATGACATCCTTACTTTTCACTGTATCTGCTTAATTAATTGTTCTGTGTAGTTCTTGCTTTCCTTTTCTACACCTTTTCTTTTACACACAGTGCCATTTCACCTTGTCCTTGTAATCAGCCAAATGATTATCTATAAGGTTTTATATTCTGTGCATAAAAACAGTATCTGGAAATTACCTTGCTATTTAAACAGCCCCACTGCCCTGTAACAGCCTGCTGAATCAGTCACTGGAAATATTACTGGGAACATTGATTGCTGCACTATTCCTAAATGCAATACAAATTCATGTATTTTATCTTCTCATGACAATGGCAGTCTTAAATTATACTTCTGAGCATACTTTATTTTACTGTAGTTTATTTTGGGTAAATGGCTTTCACACATAAATCACATCATTGTTCCTCCACTCAGCCTCGCTGGGAGGCATAAACTGGATATTGTAAGGTAGAGTTGTAAATATTAGAAGATATGGCGTCACTGCAATGAGGTGAAAGAAAACTGTTTTGCTGCAGTAGTGATAATTTAGTGATCTCCTAGCTGAGGATATTCTGGTAATACATTTTCATGCTTACTATTCAGGAATATGGTTATTCAGTTCCTTACACTTAATCATCTGATAGAAGTTACGTGCAGAGGTAGCTATTCCATATGTAACAGACTGCAAAATGTTACCTCTTCGCTGCTGATAGAGGATCCAGAGTGAACATTTGGCATAAAAATGCCAAAGGAAGTAGCTGATCTTTCAATCAAAGGACACAGATAATTTTTGGCAGCAGGAGGCTGATTCTGGATGATCATGTGTTAGAGTTATACCAGGGACTTAAAAATTACCAGTCAGCCAAATAAGCAAATAAATAAAACAGATGTCATTATGAAGTCATCTTCATGCACTTGACTTAGATTTTATAAAATGTGAGGTGGAGAAAAAAAAGCAAAGTCATTGTGAAAAGCTTACATGTGCCTCGGTGAAGAGAGGAAAATTGAGAAGCGGCATTTGTGTGTAATATCAACAGAAAGTACAGTTAATCGTAGCAGCTACCACACACATTTTACACAGCAGCAGTTCTGCAGGCATTCAAGTAAACAAAAGTGGCATCATTGCTTTTGTGGTAAGTTTTCATGTCCCACAGATTTTTCTCAAGAAATTGAAGCAGCGTCATTGTTGTTTAGCAAGCTGTGTGATCTTTGACTGAGACAGTAATAAAACATATTCTCTGCAGATCTGATAAGGGAAAAAAAAATAGCGAATGGATACTTTGATGTATGCAGCATGGTGTCAGAAAAGACATAAAATATATACAACCTTAGACTTTGCAACCTCCATTTCAGTTGTCTTGGCAGATTTGGAAGGTAGACAATATGTTCCCTGCTTCTATTTTTTCAAGCTCCCTGATTTGTGTATATTTAATAGCACACTGCTATCAGAAGGTTATCAGACCTAATGTTGTACTTATTTTTTTTTCTTGCCTTCGGAGTGATAAATTGGGGATGGAGGAATGGGAAAGCAAATGAATTGGTCTTTCTGCAATCTGAAAGAATGTTGCCTACTATCCGTTTGTACTCTTCGAGATGAAAACTTGCCCTCACCAGACAGAATATGATCTCCATGGTCTATTGAACAGATAGACCCATCAAATATTTTTTCTTCATTTATTGGGAAAGATGCTAAATATTTCTGATTGAAATCTGTACTCTAAATCTATATGCTGATTCTGATATGCCTAGAATAGGTGTTGTCCATGCAGTACATTAGCACAAAGCAGACAACATAGCTTGTCAATCACACTGATATCCATGTTAATCACTACTTTCCTAGATTCCTTGTCATCCACAAGAAATGCCTTGATGGCATTGGGACCAGCGGCATCAACACCAGTACAACATCCAACTCAACATGCTGTCAAAAACCCTTCTCATCTTCCTGCAGCTCTTGCTCCAAAACACTCCTTCCCCTTACCCCCCCACAACAAGATCCTGATGTGAGATCACAGGACAAGACCAGGCATCTGCGCATCAGGTCAAGAGGAGATGTAGGAGAGGCATCAGGTATGAACAATCCTCCTGCAATAAATCCCCCCTTTTTATAACTGACATTTTTATGCACCACGTTCATCATAGATGGATTAGCTGCTGTGACTGAACAGACTCAAAGTATATCTGAACTGTGCCTGAGAGCTGGTCGGCTCCACCAGGAAAGCAACTCCAGGCTGCAGATCTTGCACTTCATTACTCCGAGCGGAGGCCAAATACAGAAGTTAATGTGATGGTACGGATTGGGTGTTCCTGTCCCACTGGCATGGAGATGAACAGAGACCGTATTGCTACCGGAGACTGATGTGTCACAGTGGGGCACAAGGCACAGTTGCCTTCTGCTCTACCTCGCAATTGCTTTATATGCCCTCGTAATCATCTGCTCCACAAGACTCTTTCACTTCTGTTGACTACTACATTTCCTTGCCTTCTTTCTTTCTCCAAAATAAGCCTTTAAGTCCATCTGTACCCTGGTGAAAGAACATCAGTTTCATCCTCTGGAAAAAAATATAATCCAAGAGGTGTCACTTGAATATTTTTCCTTATTTAATCAGATACAGTAATGCAACAGCATTAACTCAGTGAAGCATAATTTAATAATAACTTACATTCTGTAGTGGTTTTGATCCAGCTGTCTGAAAACACTTTAAAACATTAATACATTAAATTTAACACTGTCCTTCTTGTGAAGTAGGTAGGCATTATAGCCTTAATTTTACAGATGAGAAAACACAGGCGCAGAGAATTTAAATGCCTTGCCCAAGGTCAAATGAGAGATTCCTGCTAGAACCTAAGAAACTGGGAAAAGGAAGGAACAGTGTGCTTCCATTAGCACTGCGGCAGTCTATCCAGCTGCTAGCTTTTTATGGAACAGAATGTGTGCATCAGTGAAATCTACACGCATTAACAAATATATTTGTTTATCTTCATAGGTGTAACAAGACACTAGTAGAAATGACTTCATAATCAACAACATACTTTTAAATTGATAGAGTACATCAGAGTGAGGAGTAGAGCAAAGATGATATTTTGACAAGCAAGTTTGTTCTTTTTTTTTCAGTGTTATACCCTAATCATTTATAGCATTATTATTTTTTCTTGTTTCTTTCATACAGTTGTTGCTTTTGAGAAATAAATGCATGAAATAATTAAGTGTGTAACCCTTGCAGTGGCTGACACAGGTTAATATGAGTCTGGACTGCTGTTTCTGGAGAGGAACACAGAACCAGTTTTTGGGCATTCCTGCAGGGGTGTTAAAAGAAAAGCAAACCATAAGGAGATACAAAGCTGGGACAAAAGCTTGGTTACTGAAGGCTGTCATGACTTTGGGGGTTTGCTCTAAGAAAGAAGGTCTGAAGTGCTGGTAGGGTGCTTTGCAAGCACAGGGACCTCTGAGATGTGCCTTGGTAGGTCACGAAATCTTAGTCAGAACAGAGGATGTGTAAATCAAATTTTCCTTCAGAACTTTCTAGGATAAGTTTGTGATTGAGCACACCAGTCAAGGAAGAGCCATGCTATGGATCTTATGATTTGAAAGAGCCTAAAGAAGAGTTTCAGTAGTGCTGAAGTATTGCTAGTCTGTGTAGAGATGTTATTCCTAAGTTTCTGAAGAAGGCTGATAACAACAACATCAGAGGGTGTAGGCTGAGAAGTGACCCCCCCCCAGTAGCCAAGTCACAGCACAGGCAGATTGTCGCACAGCAAGAAGGCAGGACACGGACAAAAAAATGGTGATGTCAATCTCAGGATACTAGGTAATAAATGATCCTTGTCTTTATGTTGCCTATTTCTAATCTTAACATATCCCGTAGCTCTGCTTTTTGCAGAGTGTTGGGATGGTAGCTCTTAAATAAAGTTTATTTAGCAGTACTGAAGGCTGAAAACAAAAATTTTGATTTTAGTGTATTTTAGGTTTATGTGCGAGAAAGTTATGGTAAAAAAATGCCTTATGTGATCCACAGAGCTAAGCCAGTTTTCCATTCATTTAGTGCTATATTCTCCCCATTGCATAGGATAGAGCGCGCATGTGTAATCTAACTTCTGTTCTCCCTGGGGCCAAACAAGTGATGTTCTCCTAAAGGGATTTTCTTTGGGGCTCTGGAAAATCACTTTCTTCTCTTCAGCTGTTCCATCTTGTTACATGGACGCATATATCCTAGAAGCATTTGTAAATTTCAGACTTTACTCCCCTCCTTTTCCTGTAATCAGTTGCTGCCAGCCACTTCCCTAAGTGTATATTGGCTTGTTGTCAATTTGCCCAGCTTAATCTATGTAAATACATATAAGTGCTTTTATCTCTACTCTCTTTCCCTTCCCACTTGATTTCTTCTGGGATTCTCTGCATCTACTCTGATTTCTGTTGCATGCAGCTCTGTTCCCAAGTTTTGAATAAATACATGTACTTATCCTGTACATCTTTGCTGCTGTCTGATACCTGTGAATTCCATATGTCTCTCAAGCATTGCTTCTTGCAATCATTTGGTCCTGTAGAGAGGTTTTAGATCTGTTAAGGAATCATGAGCAAAACCCTTTGTCAAGCAGAAAAGTACTGCTAGATTGAATTTGCCCGTGTTCTCTGTGGAAAAGTGGACCAGGACATAAGACTCAAATAGAAAATATGGTCTGACTGCATAGGCAGCAATCACAGTTCTTGCTTCCCAGCTGTGAGTAGCAAACTCCCATGTCCTCAAGCCAAAAGACAAAGGTTCTGTTTCTGTCCAGAAAAGTCCAAGCTGTGGTCTAGCAGTGGTGGGGGAGCTGGAGAGGATTGATGATCACAAATTAGGATTTAGGGTAAGTTTTTAGTTATCATTTACTCTTCTTTTGCATATTTTTTCATTCCTGTTCCCATTTGTTAGTCTATCATGCGATGCTCCACAAATATAATTTGGCCGCAGTCTATCTCACTGTTCTTAGTTGTGTAAAACTACCTCAGGCCAGGGCCTCCTTCCCTGAACATTTTTTCTTCTCAGCCCCAAATCCCTGGCAGAACAGGAGAAATGGGAGACTTGCCTTCTCTTTCCGTGTAGCTAATGAATACTCTGTCCCAAATAAACCTTATTTAAGGGTTGCTTTGTGTTGCTGCTCCTTAACAGTACTTCAGAATGTCTTGCACTCAGGGTAGCATGTTTCCTCCTGGTGGTATTGTGGAATGGACATTGAGAAACAGTGATTAAAACAAAGCAACACAAAAACCTCCTGAAACGAGCAAGAAAGAACAAAGTCATATGTGCCTTATCTCTTGCCTCATTGAAAGAGGCAACTATTTGCTTCCTGATGAAGGTTTATTTTTTGTGTAGACTGATGCACGACATGAGGGTGATTCATATGCTGTGCTAGTTTGTGATGGAGGAACTAAAGCCTCAAGCCCAATGTGATTTATTTTTTTTTGGTGTGAAACAGCACAATATTTTTTATAATGTGATCTGCATAGATTGGCTTAATCTGCATTGATTTTTATATATATATAAAGATCTGTACAACAAAGGACACTTCTCTTCCTCAGGGACCAACTTTACCTCACCTTTTAGAGTCCTGCATGTCCATAGAAATGGCTTTTATCATGGAAAGTCATGGAAAGTGTTATCTAAATGAAAAATGCATAGGGTTGCCAGATAGCTGCTTAGAAGGTCCAAGTGTTTCTTTACCTATAAGACTGAAGTAAAGGACAGAGAGTAGATATGGCAGCCAGTTTGTGCAAAAGCATTTGATACATTGCTCTGATGAACTTTTTCTTTGTCATTTATAAAGCTTTTAATGGTGTATTGTCTTCTCACAAATGTATTGACACTTCAGAAGAGATAATAATAGTATGATATGTACACTGCATCTAATGTACTATACTGTAGCATTTATTACAAAATAAAATAAAAATTATATAAAATAAAAGTAATATAAAATAATAGAAATGGCTTCAGATCTTCAGACAGTTTAAGAAACTTATGTAGAGTCTTTTTTCTTTCTGGATGTATTTGTGATCTAATACAGAAAGAGGGCACAAAGGTAGTTACGATTCTGTTTTTGACCTGAACTAGGTTTCCTTTTATATGCAGTTAGAATGCTGTACTTTAAAGCAGGTATGGTCTCCAAAATGTTGTAGTTTTAAAGACAGGTATTAGAGAGCCAAAATAGGAGTTTATTTACCACTAAGAGGAAAATCCTGATTTCTCAGCCACTCAGAGGTGAGGTGATGATGGAAAGAGAATGGGAAGGATGTGGATAATCTGTTGGTTATCAGAAAGGATATATTGTCCAGACCAAAACCTCAGGAAAACAGAAGGCAAGTCTGACAGTACCAGCAGCATCCAAAAGTGTCTACATCGTTGTGCCCTCTTACAAGTTA
This sequence comes from Calidris pugnax, assembly GCF_001431845.1. NCBI lineage: Eukaryota > Metazoa > Chordata > Aves > Charadriiformes > Scolopacidae > Calidris > Calidris pugnax. Next base: position 7,480,140 of record NW_015090810.1, read on the forward strand.
AAATCTTTCCAGGAACACTTTATGCCTACTCCTGCCCTTGGAGGTAGTAGGGTTCTCCTTTGCAGTTTCCTTGCACAGCTTCGTTCAGGTCTGTTTGCGAGCCCGAACCTGGATCTTTGGGCATCAGAAGTATAAGCTCTCTGAGTAGCTAGAAGTGCAATTACATCAGCAGGTTGCAGTGCTAGGCTCTTGCACCAATTCATCTGCCAGCAATAGAAAACTTGTCCATTATCTTTCTATTTTAAGAACGCCCAGGATGTCTTATTTGAGAATGTAGGTTTTGATTTTGATCTGAGAATGTTTTCTGAGTGGTTCAGTGTGGTTTTAAAATTGAAGTGTTTTCAGTCAAGCTCTTTGCCAAAGGGAAATCTTTTCCCCAGTTGCTCTCTGCTGTTTTGGGAGCAATTTCAGTGGGCAGAAGTTGCCCTTTCCACAGGCTGCTGTTCAGTAGTCATTTGCTGGCTGCTGGCTGGATTGCAGGGATCTAAGTCCAGACACACAAGTGATGTGGAAATAGAGCTGGTTTTCAACATTTTTCTCATCCTGCTGTTTGGGTTTAATGCAACTTTAATTTTAATAAATACATAAGAAAGATAAATTCTTTCATAAAGTGGAAATTATAAAAACCTTAGATCAAAAGTTTTGGTAGAAGATGGAATAGTGGTTTCGGCAGACATAGCAGCATAATGAGACCTCACAGATTCATTATGTCCTGTGCTCTGTTCTCAAGGCATAAGTTACTTAACAACAATAACAATCTTTGTGCTGATTTTTTTTTTTTTTTAATTCACCAATTAATAATAATTTCATTATATGTTATAAGATTCTGGCATAATTTTATATTTGCAGTCCATTAAAGTCCATGTATGCTTTCTCTTCTAAGATGGATGACTTAAAAATACAAAGTTTATTGTCTTTGCTCAGGCAATAAGAAATGCAAAATGACATGTAATATTTGACAATTAAGACAATACTGTCACAAAATTAAACAATAATAATTTCAAATGCACTAGGAAATGTGATCCAAAACATTCTCCTCTTCTTGCAGAAAGACTGATGATCCTGGGTAGGAAACTGTGTAAAAAAAATCTTTGTATGAAGGAATTTGTTCCACATAACCATATTTTACTTTTCCCCTAATGAATTCTTTGAAGATGCCTATTTTAATGGCTGTTGAAAATCTATTGAAGATCTGGAAGATAATCAGCATTAACAAACTTGCCTCCTCTGTACTTTTGTAGGATTGTCAAATACAATCTTAATTTGCCACAGGCATTGTATGTTTATTAAAAGTGACATTTTCCCATTTTCCTCAAAGCAGATGGCTCATATGTGCAAAGAAAACTAAGTTAGAGAACAAAGACTGTATATAATGCCATAATGCTCCTCAGTTTCAATATTTCTGAATATTCTTAAAGTGATGACCTGAAACAGACTCTTCCAATTGCTACCTGTGTGGCAAAAGTTTTTAATTAAAGCAACATGAACTGACTGCATAATTCTTGGGTAACTAATTTTCAGATCGAGCACTTCATCTGTGTGTGTATGTATAGGCATATACAAATATAGATATACACATATACACGCTTACGAACTTCCCACTTGCTTGACAGGGTTTTTTTCCCACAAAAAGCTACAGTTGCTAACCATAGAATGGGTTAAGTTCATTATAGCCTATTTCTGCCTTTTATTATTAAGACTAGATGTAATGTATATTAAACTTAATTATTTTATCCTGGACATTTGCTTTACAAATTTAAGTTAATACAGCCGTTTTTGAGTTGTACTATGTAAAGTCTTATGCATGCACAAGAGGAATTACTGAGATTACTGAGCACTCTGCGGCAGATTCAACATACAACAATAATTTGGGTCACAATGCCTTATAAAGCCAATGGTAGTAAGAATTTTAAGCATAAATTTAAGCTGATGCATCATTTCAACAAGCAAAACTTTTTGGACTTTTGACCCAGTAAGTATCACCAAGAGATCGTAAATGTTTGGCTAACACCGCCTTCTGGAAAATCCATTCATCTGTCTGGGAAGAGTTTGCCAAAAGTGCGTATAGCCAGATTAGGCTCTTACATGGATGGCTAAGTGTAAACAAGGGACTTACTGCTAGCCTGTAGGTCACGCATCAGAGCTAAGAGGTTCAAATAAAAGTCCTTTTCCAACTAATCTCATGTTGTATGCACACCAGGTGCATGTGTCTAAGGAATATTAGGCATATTGATAATTAGTTTCTTCTTCGGGTATCTTCAAGTGAATAACAGCAAAATTGATCAGAAACTTTAATTCTTGGTAAAACTATGAGTAATGCATAAGCTCTTTGCAGAATCAAGAACTCGCTCTTTTGGTTTTCATACATTCATTTGAAATGCTTTATTTGCTTCAAAAGGATTAATCTTAATAGCTTTAAAAATGAAAGCCTAAAACTAGCAGGAATTGTTGGCTTAGGACCTACAACAGGGAATTAGTGGCTTCCCACTCACCACTAATGAGTGGATATTTTTTTTTAAGCTCTGTTTATTTATGAGCACTGTTGAATACAAATTCTTTTTAAACAAGTTATTTTAGGGAACCTGCTCTGCTTCACTTCAAAAAATATTCAACAACCATATTAACAAAATGCCATTTGCCTAAATGGCAGCATAACTTCATCTCACATTAAAAAAAATACAGTATGCTTAAAGAAAAAAATACCTAGACTATTAGTAACTATAAACCTCTGAAAAATTACCTGCAAAAATTAATCTTTTCTTAGCATCTGGTACTTTTTGGGCAACCTCAGATACAAGTACCTACTAACATGCACTGTCATTCTGTATTCAATATCCTACATAAAGATTCCAGAAAATTCATATTCGAAGTGGTCAGTAAAGTGATTTGCTGATATTGAAGACTGCATGCCTTAAGAATAACTGGGGGAAAGAAAGATTCCGTTATGTGGGAGAGCATAAGTGTTCCTCTGTAAAAACCTCCTCTAATATACCAGTGTTACTCCTTTTTTCTGCTGGGGAAAAGACATTTCAGGAGACTAGAACCAGACTAATAGTTGGGTGAATCAGATCCTGTATTTTAATATATGAGGACAGAAGTAAATAATTTTTTTGTTTCTTGGCTTTTGGGAATTGACCTGTAACACTCTTACTACAGGTTTTTCTTCCAGATTACCTATTTTGAATCCACAATGTGTAAGAGAAAACTATTTAGCCAAGCTTAAGAGATTTTTTTTGTTGTTCCACAACTGCAGGTTCTGTTTTAAAATTTTATTTTTTATCACTGTTCCAAACTGAAATTTTCTTTCTTCTGTGATGTTTCCATCTTCTCAACTTCACGTTTTTTCCCTCTTCGTGTTTTTCTGCCTTATATTTTCAGTTATGATGTCCTTTTCTACCATTTTCACTCTTGTGCTGTAGCACAGGTGTGTGCAGTTTCTGACATGCAGCTGGCTGTGATGAGCGTTTCTGGGTAGCTCTGGTGGATGTGGACACTCCAGGGTAGTGCAATGAGTTTGAGCAGCTGCGTGAGTCGCAGGTGAACTCAGTTAAGCTGAACGCCAAACATCCAGCCACTTCGCTTGCCCCTTTTGTGGATGGGCTTTGGAGTTGGGCTGGGATTCTTGAATAAGGGCTTGCCTCCACCTTCTTTCTTTACATACCTAAGGATCCTGAAAAATAAATTACTTTTGACCGGGAAGCAGAACTGCAGGGCTCTGGCCATCTGCTGCTGCCCAGCAGGAGAGCGGTTCTGGTCCTGGAATGGCATACCAGAAAGGTCAACTAGTTTTAGTTGCTCGAATTACTCTATTGACAGGTTGACCTGTAATTGTTGTCTTCAGCTGTAACAAATTAAAGCTCAGTTACAGTGGGTAATGATTTGCTCCATTATCTGTAAGACGGAGGTGGGATAATTTACTGCGTTCCTGTTCTGCACTAGAATTGCCCATCAGATTAATTTGGGGAAAAAAATTACACTGTGATAAAATGTAGCATTAAGTGGATTATACTCCAGCTTCTGCATTATCCAAGTGGATATCTCATTTTGCATTTCTGAAGTGATGTATACAATAAAAAAGTGTTTCCTTTGGTGTTTTCACTAAAATATGTATATATATAGTTTGGCACTGGCAAAGGTGTATCTTGGGGACATAAACCTCCAGATCATTACAGTATATATATGTATGTATAAAATAATTGTATATATAAAACATGTTAGTTATGCAATATATAGTTACTATGTAAACATTTTTTAAAATTTTAATTAGCGCATGGTACCAGAAAATATTGAAAGGTGTTGCTGCCTGACAAGGAAGAAAATGTCAAGCTTGTCATTTAAATAGTTTAGGTTAAAATTGCTATATTTGAAAAATAAAAATATAGAAATGTATGGAAAAGGAGTATCTGAAAATGTAGCACTGATTTTTTTCATCGTTTGTCCCTTGGCAGTTTCCAGCTGAACTGCTATGCACCAGACTCCATCATTATGTCTGGCAGCTGCAGTGCAACATGGTTTTAGAACTTTCTGTGATTTCAGCAGTGAAGCACAGCAAGCATTTTACTGGCCAAATAAAAAACAAAAAAAAAGGCGAAAAACTTGAATTGAGATATTTTCTGTATCCATGGTAATGATACTCAGTAAGGCAGGCAGCTTGCATTATATTGTTATTACTGACAGCCCATAAAAACTTACCTAGTTCTGAGTCGTCTGATACACACAGAATCAGCACCATTTTTTGCCCAATTTTACCCATGCTTTTCATACAACAGTCAGCTTGTTCAAGATTTCTTTTCTGAGTCTCAAATGCCATGGTGCTGGAAAGAAAAAAAGAGAAGTGCAGAAGTTAGAAGAAGGTGTCCATCAGGTGTGGGTATGGTTGCCTTCTGATCCCTTGAAATGGTGACCTTGCTGGATCTCCCAAAATGAGCAGGTTATTTCCTTCTTCCCCTCAAAAGAATATTTTCATGTGTATTATCAACACTCTGTTAGACATGAAAAGACTCCTGTGACATTAAAATCCCCGAGTAGCCTGGACCTTCAGGTGATTCACAGAGAGGCTAAGTGATCTGGAAAAGAAGCAGCAAGTTCAGGGAGAGTGGGGAATATGACAGATATTAGCCAGAGAGGGCTCTGAAATACACTTTCTTCAACCTTTAGTATAGCTGCCATGAAGGTTTTTGCTCTGTATTTATGCTTTGCTTTGTTTCAGGGGTAGCACATGGGATAGATCTGAAAATGATGGACCTTCTCCTTGCTTCTCCAGGGACAGTGCACATGCATCTTATATTTTCTAGCCTTTTTTATCAATAGCAAATGCATACTGTTTGGATTTATGCTAGTGGGTTTTCTGTTGTTTTGTTATATTTTAAAATTTGAATAATATCTGGGCGGCAAAGACATGATGTGACTGGAATGAAATATAATTCTTGTCTCCCCTCCCCGCAAACCTTTAAAAAGAAGAATGAAAATTAAAGCAGTTGAGGGTAGAAAACACAAACGAGAATTGGCTTTAAATGTGTGAGTAGACCCGCTTATGTAAATCTCTGAATCAGTCTTCAGAGAAAGTACTACCATTGAAAGCTATAAATATGTTTTAATTCTTTCTGAATGAGGATCAATGTGAGGAGGTGTATAACTCCGGTTTCAGTTCAGAACAATTTTATTCCATTTTAATTTTAAACAGAGTTATTAAAGTTAGATAGTGCTCACATTTCAAAGTACATCTTTAGGGTTGGTCAAAGGTAAGGTACATTTATATTTCAGGTGTAACTACTAGTCAAGCTCTATAGCACCTTTTATGCATTTAAATATACTCTTGTGTCTCTTCCTACCTTGTGCCATTAGATGAAAAATTCAAACAGAAGCTGAACTGACTACAGCAAAATGGTTAAACTGGCAGATATGTACAGAAAATACTAAAAAATCTTTAAAGCAAATATACTTCGGGAGACATTTTCACCAGATTTCTTAACATATTTGCAAATAGATATTTGTAGTATACTTAACCTTTAGGTAGGAGTCTGTTTTAAAATATGATAGTAGGGGCTCTGTCCAGTTCGGTGTATACTTCATTAGAATCATAGACACATTGGTTTGAAGGCACCACAGGAGACCATCTAGTCTAACTTGCTGCTCCAGATAACACTCTTGGCTACACTAGAGTGGGTCAGTCATGGCTTAATTGGCCAAGCCTCACAAGCTTCCAGGGTGGAGGCTCCTCAGCCTCACCGGGCCACCTGTCCTGGTGAAGCTCTGGTGAACATGTTATTCTGATGTCCAGTCGAATCTCCCAGGCTGCTGTTGGTCATAACCGCTGTTATTCTATCTGCCAGGACTGCCATATTCGTAGCTTCTTTTCAAGTACTGCTATGTTGCCTCTTAGCCTGTTCTGCAAACCAAACAAGCCCAGCTCCCTCAACCTCTCCATGCTGGGCTGTGAGCTGCAGGTTGCTGACCAACCTGGTGACCAGATTTTTGCTGGAGACCCAAAGCTAGATAGAGTATTCTAGATACAGTGCCAAATAGAAGAGAATAATATCTTCCTTCTTACAGCCTAATTACATCTAATTACATTATAGACTAATTGCATCATGTCATAGTGTTTGAGAAATGTTTGAGAAATATGGTAAGATATTTTCTAAAATAATGCTGTTCTTACAAGTTCCACGAAAAATGGGGTATGCTTTCAAGAAGTCTTGCCAGCATAAACAGTACTAAGTAGATCTGAGAAATCAATGCATGAGCCTTTGTCATAATCATAAAAAATTACTTGAGGACGCAGGGCCTATTTTCCTCAAACTGAAGTTGAAGTTCACACTTGATTAAGTTGCAGAAGGCAACATGGAAGGTGATTGCGGGCTAGTTTCATCTTTGCTTTCTGGTTGTGTACTCATCAGTATCCACAACATAGATACCTGCTTTGCAGGGAGGACAGCACGAGGGACATCTGTGACATCTCTGTGCATGCAGAATGCCTTCAATCTCTGCCAAGAGATTTTGCTAGTCTCCACAAAGGTATTGAAGATGATATGCTTTGTTATCGCTTTTGACATCCCTTCTTAGTTGTCTAATTAAATGGCAATATTATTAAAAAATTGTATTTTTAAAGCAGAGATGATTAATTACACAAAAAATAGTAAATAGTAACTTTGGAACCCATCTTAATCCCATACAGTAGACATTATCATTTTTAAGGATATTAAGAAAACAGCAGATCCTATCACAAACTTTGTAAGTGATGTGTAAGCTTCTGTGTATAAATTGTATTTGAGCAGAATCTCTTCTATAACTGCTTCTAACCTTTTGACTTTCTTTGTAGTCCTTGTCCAGTTTGACATTTACAACAGCTCTCATTCTAATAAAAGGTGAAAATATATTTCCTGTTTTGCTTGCGTTTTCTTTCAATTCAACTTTAAAGGATAGTGGTTTCATTTAGAAATGTATTCATTGTGAGCAACCAGAACTGGGCTTTAAATGAAATACGACTTGGCATAAAGAGGCAGGGACAAATCTGCTTGTAATTACAAAACAGTTTAGGACTCAGTGTCCAAAATGCTTAATTTTTTATGTTAATGATAATTAGAAGGGTCCTGAAAAGAGTACTTTTTCATATGGTGTAACTTTAGTAACAAAAAAGATGTTCCTATCCCAGAAATCTTGTTCTCCTAGTACAAGAGTAACAGTGGCCTGGAGTCAATGTGGTAGAAAAGCACAAGCAATTAGTGTAAAAAAAAAAAAAAAAAAAAAAAGTAAAATATATTGACAGGTATGCAAATATCTGTAAATGTCCTGTTGGGAGAGATTTAAAAGAAGTGTTCGAAAGAGTGTATTCTTGTGCAAAGAGGTTTTTCTGTAACATAATGCATGGAAAGATGAATATTTTTGTAGGGAAGATGGCAATTGGGCATAAAAAGCTGCTGTTGTTGATAGGGATGAGACAAGACTTGATGCATTAACTGTACATTCATTTATTTGGGGAGTTATAAACTGTAGCAGCACCAAAGGAGGAATCCCCAGTCCTATATTTTATATAGTGAATACGGTAACATGGGTAACATTGAGAACAGGAGCTAGCCATAGTAATAAAAAAATAACTAAACAAAAAATTCTTGATGAGAGAAGGGTGGAAGGAGAAGTTGTACTTTAGACTTTTTTTACCCTCTCTGAATTCAGAGCAAAAAGTAAAAAATTCCATTTTTACAGAGAAAAATCTTCCCCCTATACACATAGAAAAAATTATTTTCTGGAAACCAAAAATTGATTTTTTTTACATTACTGAAATTTTATTTATCTAAGTACATGTCAGAATACTTAAGTCAATTTCACATCCTGCAAAATTCAACAGGACATGGAATATTACGTGTGGAAAAAAGTAACTGAATGGCCAAGCAGAATCAAGAGTTTGTTTAAGAAGAAAAAACTTGAGTTTAGAGTCATATTGAGTAGAACAAACTGTAGGATAAGGAAAGACTAGAAAGATGAAGACATATGAGTTGGAGAATATGAGAGGAAGGGATAAGTTAAGGTTGAATTTCTGGATCGGGTGGATGAGGTGGAGGGTCGATAAAGAAAACTACTATCTATCTTAGTTGCACTGACTAAAAAAGTAGTAGGAGAGAAGAGGATGGAATAAAACCTGACTGGGAGGTATGACCAATGGCATATTTCCTTGGGAGTGCTGGATTGGTTTTTTGGTTGTTTCGTTTAATTTTTTACTTCCCTTAATTGGAAGGACTTCTTTGGGCAGGACCTCGTTGGAGATGGGAGGCAGCTCTTGTTGGAGTAGGTGAACAGAGGTCTGCCCAGAAGGAGAGTGGCAGCAAGAGGCAGGGAGCCTGCACAGCAGCAAGAGGATCCAGGAGACTGTAGGGAGGAGCAGGGACCTGAGTGCCAGTGACAGAAATGACAAAAAAATATTCCTAGAGACAGAGGTTGTTGGGTGCAGTTTGCTGCAACTCAGAAAGTTGCTGAGTTGGCCAAGACCAGGCTGTGAAGCAAGGACCTGCCTACATTTGCTGTTGTGACAACAATAAAATTGAAGCAGACCCAGAAGTTGTCTCTCTCAATTATCTTGGTGATTTCTGATGATTGAGGACATCTGTGTCAGGCTATTATTTCTTTCCAGAACGTACCTCTACAATCAATATGTTGTATTAACACTTCAAGTGCTAATGATGAAAATAAAATCAGTTAACTACGTAGTCAGAAAATTGTGTCCATCATCCCTTTCTCTGCTGTATAAAATAACCCATTTTTTGAATGCTTGGTAGAGATTCTACCTCGGATGTAGCAGTCCCTGTAGCTTTCAGGCTAATCTTCCCCTTCCCCTGCTCCAAAAGACAGACAATGAAGCTCAATTAGATGAATATGAATACACCAGCCAAAAAATTAATATAGAAAAAAAATATCTTTGGATTCAAGTACTGATGCTTCCAATCCTATAGCAACTACTCATATTTAAAAATGTTTTCTCTCTGCATTTTGGTTTTAATTTTTTTAAATATTGCTTTCTCAATTTATTCCTTAAAATCTCCATTTAACAAAAAGCCTTCTGTTTTTTGATTGACTGTTTTTAGTGGCCACTAAAAGTGCTGATTTCTAACTCTAGCTGCTAGTGAAAACAGTTGACTGAAAAAAGAATGATTGAAAACAACCTTCAGATAATTTTTCCTGTTTACATTTTTTTTTTGGAAGAAACAGAATCTTCATAGGAAGCCTGAGATAGGAAGTTCTTTTAAAATAACGGTCAGAGTATCAGTTCTATGGCTCTTCTTGAGATAAGGCACAATATCAATGCTTTCTCCACCTCCTCAAACCCCCCAGTAGAGTTTGCAGTGCTGTGAGCCAGGGTAACACAGCTCTCTGATTGAAGAGGCTACTCACATCTTTTAGTTACTTCACTGCGCTCCCAGGCTGTGTGTTAGCTAACGAGCGTGTTTGCTTCATGCTCTGAAGTGCTGGCACTGCAATTGCACAGGTGGGGTAGCCTGGTGGAGTACAAGGAGCCCTTTGCTCAGCTCTCCTTCCACCAGAAACTGGAGGACTGAGGGGACAGTGCACCCTGGGCCCCATCCCACCCTAAAATGACATGGGTTGGGTGGCGATGGATGCATCTTAAAAAATCATTTACTGATCTTTTGGTGCTTCTTCATAGAAAAATGTCTTAATACACATATTCAATCAACCTAAATATGGGCATCTAAAATATTTCTGTTAACGAGATTGAAAGGGAGGAAAGATTATGACTAAAAAGTTTTAATTGCAGTCTAATTAGATTTTACTGATTTTTGGAACTCTTAGTATATTGTCACCTTTCAATTGGAAATGCACCAAAGCCAATCTCAAGCTATATTTGCCTTACAAAGTATCTTGACCACTGCCTAATAAAGGTTATTGGCCTGAGCAGGTCTTTCGGCTGACCCAAAGGCTCAGTTCTTATCAAGCTGCTGCTGGTTTTTCAGTTTTTTCAGTGGTGCCCAGTGACAGGACAAGAGGAAATGGGCACAAACTCGAATATAAGAAGTTCCACCTAAAGATGAGGAGGAACTTCTTTACTTTGAGGGGGGCAGAGCACTGGAACAGGCTGCCCAGGGAGGTGGTGGAGTCTTCATCTCTGGAGACATTCAAAACCCCCTGGATATGTTCCTGTGCGACCTGCTCTGGCAGGGGGGTTGGACTAGGTGATCTCCAGAGGTCCCTTCCAACCCCATGTGACTCTGTGTGAGGGACAGGTGAACCTTGTTTACAAAGGCAGACATAGTTTGGTTTTTTGTTGTTGTTTTCGGTTGGGTTTTTTGTATTGTTCTCCTCCCATCCCCCAAGTCAAAGTAAGTGCTTAGTTGTAAATATTTATCTTAGGATAATGTGATGCTTATGTTCTAGGAGTGCAAAACACTACTATGATGCCTGTTATTTTCCTTCTTATCATTTCAGCATCTTTTTGAAAGTATATGAATATACATATCATGCAAATTAGGGTTTATAAATCAATAAATAATAGTATTTGCATGACTGCAGATGCAAATTTGGAGGTCAAGTTACAACCATTTAATATAGTTTTATAACCATCTCTCTTTACCTTGACAAAAATAACTTATTTCTGGAAGCAATGACTGTCAAGCCACTCAGCTGTTTTCGATAGCTTGTTTTTTTGCTTTGTGATGCTATTTGCTATATCCAATGTGGCTAATCTGTGCAAATGCAACAGGAAAACAATTTGCTTGCTGGTAATCCTGTTGTTCAGAAGGCCAGCCCTTGTATGGCATCTTTGTAACCCTGCTTGCGCAGTGTCTGGATTAAACAGTGATTCCCTTCCTAGCAGAAGCAAACGTGAAGTGCATGTTACATGGGAAATGAATTCAACTCACATGAGCTTCTGAGTCCTTGTGGTGGAGCTGTGAAACAAAGAAGAAAAAGTAATTGTTCAACTGAAGACCTGGTCATTAATTTCAGAGTTATGAAATTAAAATCTGCCAGAATCTGTGGAGGGAGAAGAATGAGTGGGATAATAGTCCAATATCAGTGCTAGAGGCATATCCAGGCCTATGACTTTAATAATGACAAATGTCTGCTGTATATAGAAACATTTATGACCTCATGCCGTAATGTAGGTTGTCCTTTATAAAAAACCTGAATACATTAGGTAAAGGCTCGAAGTGATTTGCTTGAAAATATCATTTGGACATCACCCCTGCAGAAATATTACAACAGCGGTGTCTTTGGAAGAAGAAATGAAACCAAATTGATAGCCTGGGGGAAGCAGACGCTTTAAAATAAGATCATATGATCTTCAGATGCAATCAACAGTGTAATAACTTTTACAGTAACACAGGTAAATTCATAGTTACTGACTCACTGATTTTTCACTTCTTATTAAATTATTCCTAACTGAAAATTGTTAAAAAGCTAGCAGTCACACAGGCAAAAGCCTCAGTGTTAGATACTTCCCTTTAGAATGCTTTCAAGCAACAGTTTACAAAGAAAACAATCACTTTTTTGACCTTCTAGATACCTTTTGGCTGGTACACCTAGTTTTCAAGGACATTTTGCTTTTTTCCCTTCTGCCACAGTGGCAATGACATTAGTTTAGTGATAGGAGGCCTCAGGAGGGTTAGCTACAAACAGAGATGACACTATAAATTTTGGCTGAGGAAATTCTTGATCGTAACCTGATAGCATAATGAACAATAGAAGGTGTCAAGCGTTATTACAGTTAATGGGGCTCAGTTTTCTTGTCACGAGCTTGAACACAACCTCTTTGCAGCACAGATTCTACCATGACAAGGCAGAAAAAAATTGTCAGGACTGCCAAAAACCTGGGCTTTGGGTTTGTTTGATTTTTCGTTTTTTTTTTTTTTTTTTTTTTTCTCCCCTCCTCCAGATGGAGAGGGATAGGTAAGTAGGAGCATATCAGAATAACAAAGCCAGTAAAAAGAATTAGTAGACTAGAGAAAAACACCAGCAGAAGGCAAAGGCAGCCTTCCAGTACAGCTCATGTCACACCATATATGGACTATCTCGTTTATAGCAAATGAAGCTTTTAAGCCAGCAACAGCTGAAAATGTGATTGCAAGCGTCAAGCCGGTGATGATAGCAAATCAAATATTACTATGCAGACTTAGCCAGATTCCTGGGACATCCAGTATTCTTGCTGACCAAGAACGCAACCAGCATCTATAAGCAGGTAAAACATGAAGGGCCCAAAGAGCTGCACACGCAAGACTGGTTTCTAGCAACAAAGAATAAATGACAGATTCAAATGTACAGGTGACTGGTTCAGTAGCTACCTAGCAATATGGGTTGAGACAAGGTGACCAAGATAAGGCAATAAAATCATTCCAGACAATTTAGCAAGAGAGATGCAACCTGAAAACTATTTAAAAAGTAACAAAATCATATAAAATGTTAAATAAAGCAAACTGTAAACCTTTTATTCATTGTATTCCAGTAAAAGCAATGTGAGAAATAATAAATGACCTTTTTGAAAGCAATTAATGTAAAAGACAGCAGCCTACTAGCATAAAATAATGCTTTCCTGTTCATTAGTCTGAATATTTTATGCAACTCTTATTTACAGAATTTTGTTATATCAAACTATGAATGAAAAGGGAATTAATAAAGACATTGGAAATAGAAAAGGCAAAGACAACGCAGCATCATTTGATTTTATAAGCTTCAAATAGTTACTTGAACTGAAAATTCCTCTGAAAATGTTACTTTCAGCATGTTATCAGAAGTAAGCTAGATTTTACTACTGTAATTCCTTATTGCATGTGGCCAGAGGCACTGGCCAGTACTCAATGATGGAGAAAAGAGATTTATAGCTGAGACATAAATATAGTGAGAAGGGCAAGGTTACTTATAATGGAAGTGCAAGTCATGTACCTCTACAACCATAATTTTGAAAGAATATACACTAAACTGTTGTCCTGAGGGAGCAGTTTGAATTATTCCTATGGCCTGGTTATGAGGGTAGCTTTCTCACTTACTTAGCTAGCTTACTTACACTTGAGCCTTGGCAAAAATGATACAAGAAAAATAAAAATCAAAGCATTGTAGACCATTGCCTGGAATAAGATCATCGGTAAATTATACAGTGGTCTAAAAACCTCTACAAACCTTACATCCAACTCATGTCACTTTTCCCGCCCCCAGCCTTGTAGGGAAAGAACAAGCACAGGTGCTCCCCCAGTAAACAGCTAACAACTAGCTTGTTGCTGCTGTATCTTGAGCATAAGCTTTTGTGGCTCTTAAATTCTTGAAGCTCACAACTTTCAGGTGCAATGTTTTATGTTGAAGCAGAGCCACACACCTCCTAGCAGCCACAGGCAAGTGGCCAACAGGGCTATCCAAGCTCCTGCTCCGCGGCCTACCCCAGCTCAGGACACTGCTACTTTGCAGTGAAACAGGAAATTGCTCACAGGTAGGAAACACAAATTACTTCCAAGAGCTTGAATTAACTCTTTACACCTTGCTTCCTCCTTGAAAGGAAGGGCAGATAGCAGGTGATTCCTCCTCACACAAGGAGAAACAGCCAGAGTCTCTGCAACGCTGATACCTAAGCTCCAGGTATTTCTCTACCCCTCAGCCAGGGCTGCTTCAGAGGGAAGACATCTGTACAGCTTTCTGACTTGTCAAGCTCTTTATTAACTGAATTCAACCCGAGTAATTTGTAAATAGTTTACTATTTTCTTTAAAAATAAAATAATCAAAAAAAAGCCTGCACAAAACAAACAGCTATCTTGCCTAGCCTTAGTCACAGCCGAACAGCTGTGAAGAAGCATTTCTGCTAATGCAGTGCCAGTCATGGCAGAGAAACACAGCTTTTCACAGGTGGCTCTCATTTTCTGGGTTGCTGACTTGAGACCTCAGCGTTTGATTTGCAGAAGCACTGAGTACTTGCAGCTGCAGCTGAAGTTAATAGTAGCTGGGCTTTGAACATGGAAGAGTACCGTGAAACAAGTCTTCTGAAAAAGCAGTTTTCAGCACTTTCAGACTGAGCACCCAAAATTAGTAGTAAGTCTGTGGTTTTTTTTTTTTCTTAACCTTTCTCTCTGGGCTTTGTTTTGATGTTAAAGAAGATATAATTTGTTCTTGCTGTAGGTATGCTGTGGAAACAAGCTTATTAAAGTATGTAGCTGTTGTAATATCTTATAGAGGAATCACAGAAGAAATTAATTGCTTTCAGTGTGAACTCATGTTGGGGTCATGGAAAGGGAGTTCATGGAAGTAGAATGCAGTAGAGCTGTGTGCTGAATCAAGTGGATAGGACAAAGAGTAGCTATCCTTTTTTCTCTCTGTCTTGTTCTCAGAATCACATGAAATGGTTTAAACGTATGCTGGAAAATGTAAGGTCAGGTGCAGTCTCTCTGTGTTGTGTAAGTTACTTCACTTTAATTACTTATCATGATGTAAATAAGAAGGAAAAGTTCTTGAAGGAATAAAGCCCCAGTGCAAAGAGAGGTCCTATACTGTTATGGTGGCTTCTTAAGTGCACACAGAATATTATAAGCAATTACTTTTCATGCAAGGGGTCTGCAGTAGTGCTAGTTGAGAATCACAGTCAAAGCCTTAGCTTCAGAAATTACTGATAGCTTATAAATAACAGTACTGTATGTATATAAAACAGCATAGTGGTTTTCTGTAGCTTCTGTGGTTACTGATGGTTTCGCTTTATTATCAGGACAGTGTAGGGACAGAGATGCATCAAAGAATTATTGATGTGGTAGTCTAATAAGGTCACCTCTTGTAACAGGAGGAGAAACCAACTGTGTCCCTGAACTGCTGGGTTCCTTTTATTTCTTAAAATGTTAGAGGGGGAAGAGTGACCTGGCAAAAGATAAAGAATCCTTAAAGTTTTGCACTTCTTTCTTCTGGATAGCTCTGGCTGGTACAAGAAATACTGTATCTGATTAGTATCCGTGTATCTAATTGCAGTCAGCCTGTTTATGATTGTGCTTAGGATTTTATGGCAATTTTGCATTGCAATTAGTTTAGACGTTGGATGGTTTTGATGAATCTGCTTTTACTGATACAAGATTTCCTCTCCTATTGGAAATTACCATCTTGATTATAACCAGAAGAATGAGTCAAGTATCTGTGGTTCAGCTTCTCCATTTCTTAACTCATATTAGACTGAAGTGCTGATGGGAGTGGGTTTCTGGTAAGAAGCCAGACTGTCAATAGGAAGAGCTGAAGTGCTCTCACAGCTCGGAGCAGAGCAACCATGTTTGGTGCTTATAGTACCCAAGTGTCAGATTCCAGTGCTCTTGTCCACTCTCCCTTCCCTGCATCTGAAGCTTTATTACTGTTCTGATATCAGCCTGCAGATTGATGCTGTGACTTTTTTTATTTCCATACATTATCAATACAAAAGTCTTTGTGGGTTTAGTGCTCCTACTGAACCTGGTGCTTGATGAGGTATGATGGCTAGAGAATGCTTTCTAAAGCTGAATAATGTTTCATGCTACTGACTAAACAACTCAAATATTGAACATCAGCAGGACTTTGCTTCTAAGAAGCCAAACTCAATAGTATCTAGTACGTAGCAGATTTAAAAAAAAAAAAAAAGGTATGAAAGCATGTATAGCTACCTTTAAACCAGTAAAGAAAACTATTTCTGACATTAGCAGTATGTCCTTGAAAAGCTAATGGGCTTTTTTAATTAGCAGCAAACTGAATATACTTTTTAAAATTTTCTGTAGAGGCCAATGTAAATCCTGGATAACAGTTCTGAGTCCTCCTACCACTCAGTGTTTCAAAAACAGGATTTTGTTTCCCTGGATTTCAGCTTTGAAATGATTCCAAGTGTCGCCCCATGCAGCAGGATGACAATACCTGAAAACTGGGACAGCATAGTCACAAGAAAGATTGCATGTTTTCAGTAAAGTGCAAGTGAAGGAGACTTTCAAACTCCTAGTAATAATACTACCTCAGATGGAAGAATAAATTCTGCCAGCTTTTCGTATTATTTTGCTGAGCTCTAGTCTCTGAAATGAGTCACCATCAATTCATCTGGTTTGACCCAATTCAAATTAAAGCAGAAGTTCATCTGCTCTGATCTGATCAGAAGCTGCAGGGCTCTCTGGTAGCTATAATAGTTGTGGAAAGTAAACTATATACAATGATTAACAAAAATGTTGTGTTACATCTGCTGCCTTGCTCAGAAATGTGTATAGTGTTACGTCAGCACATGGCTTTTTTTGCATGCTGAACTTTTTAGTATAAATAATCTTTGTTGCACCTCTTCCTGTAAAATTTCTTAAAGTCCTGGCTGTTCTCATTCCTGTTGTTTGTGCTCTTCGTTGATGTTTGTCCCTGAGAGACTTTGATACTGCCCAAATCTGTCAAGGTTTGAAGGTCAGTTGCTGGTAAACTGAGCCTCATGGTTCTTACTGGTTTCTGGTCCTGGCCCGTGCTCAAAACACTTACTGTAGCTTTGCATCAGTGTTTCTCTATGTCTGCCTGTAGTGCTGCTGGCAGGCAGCTGGGATTCGGCGAAGAAGGGAGCTTTTTAATACCCTGTCACATCTTTGCAGATCTTAAATGTTTTCCTTCACCTTTTTGTTACTGTTGGGGTCACAAGGTACTTTGCTGTGGGCTATAAACTGTGGATGGTAAAACAAGGTGCAGTACGATACTGCTGCCTGCTCCTTTGCTTGGTGAACCTTAGTTCAGCTGTTCACTGTCTCTTATCCCAATTTGCCTGGGTAATAATTTCTTGAAAGCTGCGTACGCTTTGCCATTAAACTGGCTGTGGCGTGGGAAAAATGTGAGATGTTCAAGTTATGCTGGTGATGTAAACTCTGCAAATCCTTGACAGGCAAATTGGAGAGAAGAGAGCTGGAAGGGACTTTGAGAGGCTGTGTTTTCCATATACCTGTCCAAATATAAATGGATCGATTCTAGCTGTCACTTCTCATAAGGGTTTGTCTAACCTATTCTTAAAAACCTCCTATGATGGAGATTCAAATCCTCTTCTAGTCATATATTCTAGCTTTCAGTGTTGGGTGCAGGAAACCTTTTCTACCTTATGTCTGTGATGCTAGTTCATGCTTTACTGCCAGCAGACATGGAGGAGAAAATACTACCTAAGCTCCTTTAATTTACCACTTACATACTTGAAGAGTCTGATGATTGATTACCAGTTTTCATTTTCCAGGGCAGACTGTCACAACTCCTTCAACCTTTCCTTACAAGCTATATTTTTTAGTGTTTTGCTTGGTCCCATTACTCACCTTGTGGAGAGTCTGGGTATTTCTTTAATTTTAGCAGCCACAACTGGAGATGCTGGTAAAGGCCTTGTTAGTGCCACACAGAGCAAAAGGACTGCTCCAGTTGTCTTCTGGACAGTACTCTTTCTTATAAGTTATGGTATGGTGCTTGCTTTTTTTATGAAGTGTACAATACATCATCAGCTGAAAAGAGATCAGCACCTGCCCCCCACCCCCCTTTTTTTTTTCCTGGCATTTCTTTTTGATCAGTTGGATCTTGGTCGTGACAGGCTTATATATTATTTCTAACCTATTACAGATGAAGTGTCAGAAGATCAACTAAAAATGTATTCAACTGGATTATACAATTCAGGTGAAGACTTAGCAAGGCTCTGCTATCAGATGGTTTCATGGTGAAACAAATGGCATTCATAGACCCATATCTGGACAAGTACATGTGGATTTTTTATGTATTTATGGCAATAAGACAGGGAATAGACTACTTGGTTCTTCCTAAAACCCAGTCATCTCCTTCATAGTGAGAAGGCATGACTGTTCATCTGTTTTTTAAAAGAGTGCATGTATGTTGGCTATATTACTTTAGACCAGAAATTATCTTTGTTATACCCTTGCAGACTAGATCTTCTGAGGCTTTCTTTAATTCTGAAACTTGCTAAAAATCCCTGCCTCTAAGTCCATGCGTACTGTCAGTTTCCCAGCTAAGTGACATTTGGGATATTGTACTCAAGAAGTTGTCTGCAAATTCAGATTTTAGGCTGTCAGCAGTGAGATCTTAGCAACAAGTATCTTCAGTTCAGACTAGCAATTTATGGAATACTTAAGAAAACAGTTTGATAACCTGTCTTTCAAAATAATGTATCTTTTTCTTCAGTTTTTTTTAATAGATCTTTTGATTTTATAGAATGTGCCTCCAAGTGTGTGGGGTGGCATTGTCAAAAATAACATTACAACTTTCTCACCATTTGGGATTGTTTTTGTCTAGGAGATGAACTGAGATCAACTATTTGTTGCCATTTACTGAACAACATCTTTAATCTGGTTGAGCCACCACATAAGCAAAGAAAGACAGAAAATGCAAAAGACCTTAAAGTTTTTTATGTCTATTACTTTCTTTAGTGATTTTACTGGTGGTGATTCTCATGTGCTACGTGAGGTTCTTAAGTCACTTGCAGTGAACACGCAAAAACCTCTAGTATTCCCAGTGAACTCATTACTTATGCAGACAAACAATTATTCTCTACGTTTGTGTTTATCTTTGCTGCGCTAACAATTTTTTTGTTAGTCTCTTAGCATTAATAAAGCAATTTATTAGCTACTTCTGTGAAGATCTCTGTGCAATATCCCCTTCCTTTGAGATTCCCCCACCTTTTACAAAATAGTTCCTGCATTTAACTGATCATGTTGAAACAGCGAAACAGACTTTTCCTTATCATCTGTGTCCTTGATATACCTAGCATGTAAGAGGCTATCTGAACCCTTGAGCCAGGGTGGATGAGGCTAAAACAAAAAAATACAAAGCACTTAACAGGGAATAGGGGGAGCCTGGCAATGGCTCAGGGTTCTTCTCTAACTCTACTAAACTCTGCATTCAAAATTTAAGTAGAAACATACATATGAATCTGCAAAGGCCTTAGCAAGACTCATAGCTATCAGCTATGTATCTCACAGCCTTAGGAAGAGAATCCAGATAACAGGATTTAAGTTGAGGAAGTAGAAGTGCTAGTAATTGAGCAACTTGTGTAAAATAATCCAGTAACTCAGGAGTAGAGCTAGGATTTAAAATCTTGGTCTTGAGTATGGCAATTTAGCTCTTAAATCATGCTGTGGTGCAATGATGTACTTGGAAAACAAACTAGCGCTGATTCTGAAACAATACCAGCTAATAAATATGATGGAAAAATGTTTGCATTGCTAGTCAGTGTATTGCCCAGAATGAACTATATGTGGAAAGCTGCAAAGACCAAAAAAAATGTTTAGGGGCATCTTGCAGATGGTAATTTATGTAAGGCTAAATTAAGCCTATGCAGTAAACTCTGTAGAATAGCTGTATGCTTCTCCCAAAGATCCATAAGAGTACACGATTTACTCTCATTTCCAGTACTGATTTCCCAGTTTCTGATGTCCCTGTTTCAGAGCACGTTACTGCCCCTCCAGCCTTGGCGTGGTTTAACAAACAGGAGCTGCGCTCTCTCCCCACCGTCATGGTGTGCTAGGCACGCTGGTCTCTCGCTCTGCAGCTTTCTACAAGCTGAGGTCTAGGTTCTGGGTGAAATCTTGCTCCTTGGTTGTAAAGGTTCAGGACAGGCGTGATCCAGCCTATACAGTCCACGTAAAAGAGTTTGATACCACTCTATGAAGTCTAGCAGCTGTCTTGGTACCCTACAAACATAGGGGGTGCATCTTCCGCCTGAGACAATGAAGTAGCTTTTGGAGTGAAACATGCAATAATGCATACCTTTTTGTTCTAAAAAGCAGAGATCTTACCTTAGTTAGGCCTAACATGACATGTGCAATCAGTGACAGAAATGTGATACAAATGGCAATTTGGACAAGAAACATAAAGTGCCAAACAGTCCTTTTTTTTTTTTCTGCAATCCTAATCCCCTGACTAACCTTTTCATTTAACATTTGTTTAATAATTGGATTAAACAGAGAAAAGAAAATTTTTGCTTAATGGAAGTAAGTGGAAGCAATGAAGTGAAACATTTAAAAATAGCTTAGACAAAAAGCTTTAAATTACACTGTGGAGAACAGCAGGGAAAAAAAAGACAAAACAAACTAGCAGAGACTTGTCCCATGCTTGTTCATGTGTATATGAAACAGGGCTCCTTTTATTCTTCTGTATTTGTGCAAGAATATTTATCAAGATGAGAATACACTAACTGGGGATTAAGTAGATAATCTCATGTAGTCCTTTAGTCCTGCAATTCTAAAATAGGTTAGGTATATTCTAGTATATTATTACTCTGTGTTAAAGTCTTAATTCTATCTATGTAAACGTTTCTATTGATTATACAATCAACTGAATATAAAACTTATTAAAATTCAGTATTCTGACATAAACTGGAATTTAAGAATTGTAGGGATTGGATGAGATTGGTGGGGTTTATTTTGTTTTCAATTTGTTCAAATAGCAGTGGTGATTACCTAATTATCTTTGTTGATTTCCTGTGAGAGATAAGAAGCAAATGTCTTTTCAGTTTATGTGGCTTTCACATAGCATTAAGATGTGATTTCTTTCTAGTAGCAGGCCTGCAGGCCTAGTAAATTTTTGTTTGATCCAATGAAGGATTGCAAAAGTGAACAGACATAGCCTTTGTGGCATACAGAGATGTAGCCTGCATGCCAGCCTGATAAGATCTAACTAGATTCTTAAACTAGTGAGAAACGTGTGGGAGAAAAGGCCTCTATCTATACTTTTTATTTTCACTTTTGCATGTAAAAGAACAGCTTTCCCTTGAGACGCGGAAAGAAAAATGTGATATGTGAGACAATTGATAAATAACTACTTTCTTCTCAGCCTTGTTTCTATGTGGGTTGTGGTCAAGTAGTAAGATTTAGGTAGTTCCTGTCCTCTGTAGAAGGTCTACAATTGTCTCAATACTGCTGGCACCCCAAAGTTGCTGATTAGTGTCACATCTGGTCTCGGTCAGGAGCCAGTGATAAACTATATACAATTAGTCTGCAAAAATATTTGTATTCCGTGTTTTTTTGTTTGTTTACAGTTATAGAAACTATAAAGTTCAGTGAAAGATGAGCTCCTTGCTGCTGTATAAACTCAAAAAGCCACCAAAAGGGAAGGTAAGAATTTAGATTTTCCTTGCAGCAAGGAGTTGCTTAGTAACTGGTCCAGCACAGGGGTGACGTTTAGAGTAGTAAAGAAATACTTGAGTGCCTGTTGGGAAGGAAAATCTCCAAGAGACCAGCCAGACTGTCTCCCACGTCAGGCAAGAACGGGGGTGTTGAGGTGAAGGATGAAGTTCCTATATAGTGGTTTGAAGGGGAACTGGGCCATAGGACCTTGCAGATGGCATGAGGGAAGGCTGTATGCCCTGTGGTCTGAAATTCTGATTACTGCTCTGTTAGGAAGGATGAGTAAATCAACACATTAACTGAAAGAAGTTTTACAAAAGAACATGAAGCTTCTTTTGTTGTTTGAGGGTTTTTTGCTTGTTTCTCCAGACATCTACATCTCCCTTGTTATTTTATATTCAGCAATGACTTGGTTCTAACTATAGCTTTATAATTTTTGCAAATATAAAATATACATGTGTATTCCAAATATAAAAAGAAAACAAATTTTCTTCTAAACAATTTATTTTTCTATCAGATGTGTGAGATCCAATTGTAGAAACATATACATGCTGCTCTGTACTGAGATTTTGGGAAAATGTGACCACTTCTACACTTCTATCTTCTGATTTCTCTAATCTAAATGTTTTTAAGAATCAGTTCGGGTTGTGCTTTCTTACTTCATTTTACGTAATTGGAGCATGGTTATCATTATTTAGAGATTTGGGTCCCTTAAAATAAGTTGTTAAGCAACTTTAAAGCCTACATTCTCAAAATTTCAGGAGAGAACTAGACATGTGAATCACTTTGACATTTTTGAAAATATTGCTTCAATCCCCTCTTTCATCTTGTAATTTTAAAGGATTAAAGGCTTGACTGTCCTTTTAAGTCACAAGCCTGCATTATCACTGAAAGTAACGGCACTGTATTTCAAGACGCATGGAGCCATCTATCCTTAGAAGACTTCTGAAGCATGTTTGTAAACTAGATAGATACAAAGATTGTCCTGAGAATTGGGATGTCTGTGGAGACATGGGCAGCTCCAGGAGTGATGGTTTGGGGAGGTATGCTGTAATTAAAAAGGACTTTTTTGTTTGTTTGTTTTTCCTCCAACCAACTGCTGCAACTGTTTCAGTGAATCCTGCTCTTGGGTGTAGTAGCAGATAAACAGAGAAACTCCAACCCCTGGGGAAAAATAGAAGGGAGGAGACAGGTTTGGGGCTTGCTTGGTCTGAGGTACCACAATAAATACACTCTGATAAAAGCAGAAAAAACTGTTGGTTGGCTAAAAGCACTCAATTTTTCTATCACATTAAGGTGACAACACACATATGTATGTTGAAAAAGAGAGGTCAAATATAACTTGTGGGGTGTTTGGGTATCGGTTTTTTGTTTTGGTTCCCCCCCCCCCCCCCCCCAGGGCTGCTTAGCATATGTTCTTAAGTGCCAAAGTAGTATTAATGTTTATGTATCTCTCACTAGTTATTAATGTTGTATGTGGTATTACTGAAGCGTTCTTTCTCATCCACGCCCTTTGCTTTCCCAGAATTAGTTGTCGTGTTGATGGATGTCTTTGTATCCAAAAGCATCTTTAGTTACAAAATGAGGCAGAGATCTGTCAAAAAAAGTATTAATCCAGCCATTTCATTGGCAACAGCTCTTCTCAAGTACCCTGCTGCAAGGCCTTCCAGATGAGTGTCTTTTACTTTCTGTAAACATCATCTTACCTGGACTTGTTTGCTTACAGTGTTATTGACTTTTACAGTTTCCCTGGTTTACCTCTCCTTTCCTAAAGATATTTCCTCAGATATTTCCTACTGCTACTCCTTCCTTCTTTATTCGCTTTAGCGAGGGGTTGGACTAGATGATCTCTAGAGGTCCCTTCCAATCTCTGCCATTCTGTGATTATGTGGTACTGGTGTGTTGTCACCTCCTTTCCCTGACCTCTCTGGTTGTCCTGTCCTGCTCTGCTTGCTGGTGCTCTGCACCTCACCAAAATTCCAAAATGTTACTTCAGTCCTCCCATCCACTGCTTCTCCACAGCCAGTCCTCCCAGTTATACCTTTGACTTACAGTAAAACATATTTGGAGAGAAAACATTTAACTGCCTTGATTCAGTCTATATCCCAAAGAATATTTGTAAAACAAAGTGTTCCTTCTCTTTACAGTCATAGAGAAATTTTATTGAGGAGTGAGAAATTATTATACTACAAATGACAGGTAGAATTTCAGATCACAAACTAAATCTCATCATAAATGCTTCAATTTCAAATCTTCATATCACTTCTGCTGCGCTGAGGGAGTCATAAGCTTGTGTGCTGTCTGCTACAGTTCCATGCAATACATAAGGGAGCCTGGAAAAGCTCCCTATTATTATATTATTATACAACGTGCAGCCATTAGATTTCATTAAACTCTGGCTGGTAGATTGGGCTCTAAAAATAAATCCTGTCTTTCCTATAGACATTTACAAATTGTGACAAAATGCCTCTTGATTTCACCTTTGATAAGATAAATGGAAGGAGATATTTAAACTTATTAGGCATGACCACCTTCTGTGGCCGGTACAGGCTACCTTCACTTAGTAAGTTTATCAGTTGAATTAGTGAGGATGGTCATAATTATAGTGTCTTGTCCACAAAACAGGATGATGAATGTGCCTGCTTCCTGCTACTATGCAGAGAAAGGAGGAAAAAAAAAAACAACCCACCACCAAAAAAACCCAACAAAAACGATCAATAATGCTGGATAGATAACATTGCAGGAGGACTGATCTTCTTGAGGACAGCTTTAAGACAGAAGTTAACTCTCATTTTCTTCTTTTGGATGACTGCTTACTTAAGAAAGACACTTTTTCAGGACCCTACAGAGGCTGAAGTCTCACACTGACCAAAATCTGCTAATGTCTTGCCACTATTTTCCTACTACTCTCTTTTTTTTTTGATTACTGCATTCTTATGAGGCTGGTAAAGAAAAACAAAACATTGTGTCCTGCATCTATCGTGATGGATTCTTTATCTGAATTAAAATGCCACCACATCATACTAGAGCTTTAATTTTTTCTTAGTTTGGCTCCATTTATTGAAACAAAAGTATATTGAAGTAGCAAATCTTGGGAGAAAGGTTCAAAGTGTACATTTTGGAAAAGAAAAAATAATTTAAAAAATGAATCTCAGTTATCTTTTCTCTATAGCTTGTATTGACTTTTCTTGAAGCTAGATAGTTCTGATTTCAGGCAGATTGACTGACTTGAAAGCCTAATAAATTTTAAACTTAAATCATTTATGTTTTGAAGCTGGGATCTGCCATGAACTGAGCACAATTTACTTATGTTCTTAATTCAGAGTGTTGAGCTACCACAGCTAATTGTATTCATGCTTTGTGTTTGGTATCAGTGGGATATTGGGTATAATGACGATGGATGTAGCAAATTGAAGAAACATTTGGGGATCACTTGATGGCTGAACAAACATCTGTGATTCTTGAGCGTCTGAGAATATCAAGCAGTAATAGGAGCACTTTATTGCTATTCTTAATTGAACATTAAGACCTTTACTCCAAGAGTATACTGAGTTCTGGTTTATTCATTCAGCAAAGAAGCTGGAAGGGATTCAGAGTTAAAAAACAACCAACAACAATGAACAAACCCCAAAATCAATAAGAATGATGTGGCATTTGGAAAAACAACCTTAACATGAAAGAAGAAGAAAGTCTATTTATTTTATTGAAGACTTGCTTAAGAACTGACCTGATCACAGCCTGGGGCAGAATTGTGTTGGAGACTGCTGTGCAGAGTAGAATTGGCTGTAAACAAGCAGGGAAGAAACTCCTGCTTTCCAAAACAGTAGCTGCCCTCTTTGATGACTGTTTTTTAACTTACAGATAGGTGCTGATATGGTAGGAAATTCCCAGCATTAACAAAATCCAGTAAGAAAATTATTTTGTACTGTTGTTTTGATAGGAGTCAGAGGATTTATAGGCTACAGACAGCATAAGCAGGTAACAGGCATGTAACATTAAACAGTACATTTCTACCCACTGAAAGATTAAAAACAGAATTACAGGTGATTACTGAAATTAAGCAGCATCCTCTGAGATGTCTGTCGTCTTAATTGAAGTGCCATTGTGAAGAAATTGGCTTCTTACAATAATGTAATTTTTTTAATACATGGAAAGGGTATGTTCATGTAACAATGTCACAAATTCAGCTTAATGATCTCGAGAACAGAAACTTCCTAAAGTTCTGGTAAGGAGTAAGAAATCAAAAACCTGCAAGATCAGCAACCCAAAACTCAACCTCCAGCAAATAAATTATGTGTAATAAAACATTCAGTTGTTGTCTGGAAAACACTGCAGAAACTTAATTTGATGCTTAATTAATAGATCTTTCTGGTTATATTCAGTCATTTCAGTCTACTGCAGAGAAAAAAAAAGTGTTTTTATTTGTTAGTCACAGAGAAACAGCACAGCTTCAAGAGTGCTCACTGAATTTCCACCTCGTATCATGGAAAGAAATACTTATAAATTTCTGATCAACTATACCTGAATAGACACAGAGATGGCATCAGTAATGTCAAATACCCACAGACAAGGCTCTTCATGTTGATTGCCGATTCCTAAATCAGAAGGAAAAAAAAAAGGATTTGAAATTATTGTTCCATTCTGAATTTTCAAGGCTGGGTCCCAGCCTTGAAATTCTGTATTAGTAAAAAGTTGAACAGAACAGATACACTGTAGCGCCAATTATATCAGGGTAGAGGTCCAAAGTTTGCCCTATTTATGTGGGTAAATTTTTTCTTTGTGATATTTATTTTTAAAATTACTTGATTGAAGATAGGGTATGTTTGAGTAAGATCTGTCCTCAAAGTGTATAATTTCATAGAATTGTCTGGGTTGGAAGGGACCTTTCAGATCATCAAGTCCAACCATCACCCTAACACTGACAAAACCACCATTAAACCATGTCACTAAACACCACATCTACCCAACTTTTAAATAACTCCAGGGATGGAGATTCCACCACTTCCCTGGGCAGCCTGTTAATGGTATCTTTGGGACAGGAAAGCACATTTGTGACAGAAGATGTCAGAAGTGAAGCTTTGAAGCTTGTGGTGCCAGTAAGGGGCTACATTTTGAATGAATATGTGGGAATGGAAATGAATCAATGTGGGAGAAAAAAGTTCTTTTTAAATAATCAGGGACCATAGTTAAAGAATCAAAATCTGAGTTGGAATATATTCTGTATAAACCTACACAAACTCTCTCCAAACCTTTTTTGTGTGTTTAGGCAAATGATGTACTTTTTCCCAGTTGGAATGAGGTCAGAAAAGATTTCAGAAAAATGTCTTCCAAGTATGCTGTTAGGAGGTGGGGGAGGAAAGAGGGCAGGTGGCGGCGGCTGCTGCTGCAATCACGTTTTGTTATGACCTGTAGGTGGTTTGCCCTGTTCCCCACCAGTGGGCACAGGGATGCTGCAATGGGGAACAGGCTTCCTGGCTGCTACACAGCACAACAGCTGCTACGGTTTGGCTTGGGAGCTTGCGCTGGTGGTGTGAGGAAACAGAAATGAGAAAATAATGCAGATGGCTTTTATCTACAGCAATGAAAACATCTTAAGTTTGTCCGCTGTTTCCATGGTGACCATGCCATCATATAGTCTCCCTGGGTTACAGGCAGGAGGCGGAGAATGCTCAGAGTCTTGAAATATATAAAGCAGCATATTCTTATAAGAAATTGTTTTGCTCAAAAAGCAAATAGATAAGGGTGTTTTGGAGAACTGCATCTGTGCTTGCGCTTCTACAATCTCACAATGGCAGTGGCTCTATTGATGGGACTGTCAGCTATTCAGAAAGCTATGTATGAGAAGTAGGACCCCATTGCATCAGATGGAATTGCTTTTTGACACCTGGATAAAAGGCTAATCTGCACATTACATCATTTCTGGTTTTGGGTGTTGTCCATGCATATGTGACTGTGAACCACCTGCATTTGGAAGCTTCTCTGTGCTTTTTGTTAATGCATACTCAAAAGATACCTACTCTTTTCTCATGCTGATAAATTATTTTGTAATAATGTTTGGTTTTAAACAACAAAAACGAATAGTGTATCTTTTGGTGGCAAGACTGAACCTGGGTGGCAGGGGAGAGCTGCTTGCGGCCTGTGTGCCAGCAGCTACACTCTGAGGAAGAGAGAAGATCCTCCTGCTGGAAGGGCAGGTTGCACCCTGTGCTATTCTTGGGAAAGGGTGAAGCTGGGAAAACTCCAGGGAGTGCCTGACTGGGGGCCATGGAGGTGCATGGCAAAGCAAGGAGCTTTGCCCACAGGAGCTGAGCAGCGCAGGCTGCATCAGGGGTTTCCACCTTGTGATCCCAAATTGGCTTCAGTGATATCACTATGTGACCCTCTTTCCTCAATTCTTTGTCGGTCCTTTTTCTTTGTCCCTTTTTTTCCTGCAGTTAGATGTGGGAGGGGTGGGTGATATGACCGAACCTTATTGAATAGTTTTTTTAATTTGTTCTTTTTCTTTTTTACTTTGGTTATCCTCTGCCCTTGCTTGCCCTTGCAGGTGGCCCAGTTCCTGGGCGCAAGAATTCTTATTCAGCTGGAAGTCCAGAAGGACACTTCATGAATATGTGAAAGGCTGGTTTTCATTTGCACAGAATTATATTATACATACATAAATATGCGGTGCATATTTATCATCTGCAAGACGTGTACTGTATCTGATAGGTCCTGTGCAGAAACGGTAAACTTTTGCCTTAAAAAGACAAAATCACTTGTGCTTCTTGCGAAGCTAAGGCATGCAAAGCTGGCTGTGGGAATCCGCAACTCCAGCAACTCAAACAAGAGTATCATGGACCCAGTGGCCACTGTTGACTGGAGCTGAAATGGTTTGACCTTCTGTTATCCTGAAAATCTTGTTTATTGACAAAGAGGAAGCACATAAGTAAGCAAACCAGCATGTACTTAAAGCCAAGTGTTTATCCTTAATGTAATTGAAATATTGAGTCCAATTATTATTACTTGTAGAAAAAGCATGATTAATAATGCTGTTAACATTTTTACACACAAACCTCCTAGTTTCTGCTCCATTCCTGATGTTATGCTTGCCCATCCACTGCTTCTCTGGGTCCTGAGGTCAGACGATCAGGTTGGTCCAGCAGGATCTACCCATGCTGACTTTTTCCAATGACCTGCTCCTTCGTGTGCCCAGAAATGTGTTCCAGGAGGACTCACTCCATTATTTTTCCAGGTCCAGGGTCTGTACTTTCTTTTTCACTCCCTTCAGGATCTTGAACCCTGATTCATCTTTGTGGCAGCCAATGCTACCATTGATTATCATATGCCAACCCAGTTCTTCCCTTGTTAGTGAAGAGCAGATCCAGCTGTGCATTGTCTGGTTAGCTCATCCTGTTCCTATATCAAAAAGTTGTCTCTGATGTCCTCAAAAAAACCTTCTCAAGTACTTGTGTCCTGCCATGTTGCCCTTCTAGCAAATGTCAGGGCAGTTATAGTCCCCTCTGAGGGTTTGATCCAGATGCTTCTTCAAGTTGTTTAAAGATAGCTTCATTGATTTCCTCACTTTGAGTGTGCGATGCAATACAGACAGCCTGTAAACTGCAAACACCCACAGCATCTGGCAGCTTGAGTGGCATCCCAGGGCCTCTGCATACCCTTCCTCTTGCAGCCAGCTTTGGGATGGGCCTTCCTTCTCTGTACTCCAATACAGGCTTCTCCTCATGAGACTGTGAGGGCTGCTGCTCATTTTGCTTGTGAGGAACTCCTGTGTCATTAAGCTTCCCCCAGCAGGTCCTGTCTTCTGCAGAAATTGGTTCCGCTCATCTGTATACTCCCTGCAGTCCCAAAGCTTGATCCTGAGTTAACACCTCTCAGATGCAATCCTTCCCCTTGAGGGAGGGGTGTATTCCAGGTTCTGTGGCAAGTGAGCTGGTCTAGCAGTACTGAAATTCGTGTTTTTAAGCCCATCTCTACGCTCCAGAGAGCTGTGTAGAGCTGTTATCATTAACACTTCACCTGTTTTTTAATCTTCCTTTCCTGTCAGTTACAGACTTTATCAACAGAGATTTTTGTAGTTGCTTTCAGGAATGGGTCTGTCTTCTTGATGGCCTTAATCAAAGTAAAGAGGTTTGAGATTTGGTGAACTGACTGTGTCAAAACATGACTTGATCAATGGTGTAGTCAAGGCATGCTCATTACTTGGAACTGTTCTGTTGGAGGGTTGGGTCTGCTTGTCTACATCCCAGCTACTTTTTGAGCAGAGAAGTTGGTAGCTGGGAGTTTCCAAGAAGATGTTGCATGACCTTTCATCTCCCTAGCCCAACCAATAGAAAATCTGAAAATGCAGATGTAAAGCACCATTTAATATCAAGTCATCAGTGCAGAAAGTAACATAAACATAGCAACGCACCTAAGGACTTCGGGTAAAAGTGTGGAGAGCAGAAGGGATGTGAATAATTTTTATCGGTGGAAAGTACAATAGATGGTTGGTTGGTCCTCAGGTATTCTTTTGTGGTGCTTAAATTACTGCCTGTCCTGTTTTAGAGAATTATGGAAAGGAGAAAAGCTCTTTGCTGCGAGTCCACAGCAGGTGGACTGATGCTGCAAGCCTTGCAGTTGTGATGCTTGTCTATAGCTTATTTTTAATCTCTCTTTGTGCAAGTCCTGTTACTATCACTCCTTTTTGTCTTCTCTTCCTTAAAGTCATCAAATGCCACAAGATTCATGTCTGCATGAAAAAGGATAATTGGGTCATGTGAAGGGTGCCGCTTCCAGCCTTCACATGCTCACCCCTACAGAGTTTATGAGAAAAGAATATAGAAGTTGTTATATTCTGCAGTAAATATACTGTCTGGTATCTGCAATCAGTAAATCTCAGGCAGAGCTCAGTGTGTCTGTCTTGCATATTTTTATTGTGGTGTTCAGCCGTTTGATAATCTGTCACTGAATGGTCCTGATCTCTTGTTGCTCAATGTCAGTTGATATGCATGTTTTCAAGGAGATCTGGATTTTTGGACTTTGGAACACTCTGGGAAATAAAACTGTAGGAGGAAGAAAGGGAAGGAATTGTGACCTCCTGTCCAACAGCCTTTTCAAATACATTAAACTGGCATGCCACTTGTAAATAACTGTTACTCTTTCAGGGTATGATAATATTTAAAATGAAGTTTCCATCATCCTTAAACTTTGCTTGCTTAAGGTAGGCTTTGACAGTAGAGCTAAGCTAAGAAATTGCTGCCTTTCAATTTTATTTTCCAGATGATCATGAATTAAGATGTGATGAACAACTCTTTTACTCTGTGTTGTGGTTTGGCTGCCACAGAATGGCCAGGCTGCTTTGGGGACAGTGTACAGGGTTGTTTGTTATCTGCAAAGTTACAAGAGGAAGGGCTAGTAATGCAGCTGGGAGGAATTTCACACTGGATTATGATGATCACCAGTTGTTGGGTTTTTTTTACATGGGACATTTGCTTTGTAGATTCTTACCTTGTGCTGGTTCACAACAAGGAAACTTCTGGCAAAGTTTCATGGAAACATCTCAGCCTCCCACCATGATTATTTTCCTCTCTCTGTTTCAATTTTAAGAGATTTTACAGAATTGATTAAGAGAGAAGGTGATTTTACCCTCCACACTGGCAGGTGTGTCTGCTTGGAAGTGAAAAGTTGGGATGTTACTAATTTGTCATTTTATAAAGCCAGATGGTACAGTCCTGGATTTCAGTGCTAGTAAACTAGTTGTAGTGCAAATACTAATGGGGAAAGCTCAGCAAGTACTCAAAGATATCTTAAATTTCAATTTATTTTTTTTTTTCCCCCAGAAAAAAAGACCCTGGTATTCAGTAACTAATAATATAATTATGGAGAAAAGGAGTAGCCACATTAAGTGTGTAAAACCCAATTAGAAATTAGTTTTTCTGTGGGGGAAAAAAAAAGATTTAATAAAGCCTGGTGTTCAGGAGATTTGGGTCCTCTGTTCTTCTGCCTGATCTTGGCATGTGCTGTGATAAATATAATTTCAAGCTTTTTTGTGTCCACTGTGATTTTTGTCCTTGTTCAGCCTTTGTAGCCCTGCCAGCTACCTCATGTGCCCTAATGCCTTGGGAAGAGGCAGCTGTGACTAATGTGGAGTTTGTGCGTGTGGCCAGATAGCACCCATGTGATGACCCCTTGGCGGATGACAGAGCTCCTGGTGCTGTCTCGCCTTCCAAGTGAGAGCACTCTGGTTTGCATCTTCCTTGTTACTTGGTCATTAATTTTCGTCCAATGTAAAAATAGTCGTTTGGGACTTGAGAAAGGTGAAAGGCTATGAAAGGAGAATGGTGGATAGGAGGAGAGGATGAATTCCTGGAGGTGCAGGTTAAAACCAGGCTGAAAACAACTGGTATGTTTGAGAAGTGAAAGAGGAAGATGTGGAGTTTCTTGCAGTTTGAGAATTAAAGGGATTAAAAAGAAGCTTTTCCTAATCGTGCTCCTTCACTATAGGAAAAAGAACCCCTCCCCACATGTAATGCATTCAATCTGGGGCAGAATCTGTGCTAAAATCTCTGTTAGGTATTGACCGATTGATCCTTGGGGCAGGATTTGGACCTTGCCATTTTTGGGAAGAGGGTGATCCTTTCTGGATTTCAGTTGCAGTCAGCACAAAACCAGAATTCGTAAACAATAACAGACGCAATGAACAGTGTGGAGGAGGGAGAAATAGCACAAAAAGGAAAATCAACCATATTGAGGTAGTGGTAAATTTTAAATTCATCTTAAAGTGAAAAAGAGAGAGTCACAATCAACAGCTCAGGGCAATCCTTGAAATTAAGGAACCTGTTGAAAACTCTTGATAAGGCAGAATTTAGGAGAAAAAATGAATGTGGAAACAGATGTAATTGTACTGTATGGATCCCAAAGGGTTAACAGATATAAATGTGTTTCTAAAAATACACATTTATTAAGAATGTCAGTGGAACTGCATGAGTTTTCACCAGGGCTGACTGCCTTTCATATTTATAAATCTTGCCTGCTTGCGTGGTCTCTAAAGCAATTTGAAATTCCTTATTTGCATATTTATTTCTTAACCTTAACGTAGCAATAAAATGTATAACCATCTCCATTTCATTATGTATCTCATGCTTGATTTTAAATTAAAGGAAAAGAACCAATTCCTTAAATTGTAAGCTATGACAACTGCAGGGATTTTTAAAATGAATTTTCCAGTGAGTGAAATTGTTTGGTTTTGTGATTTTATTTTTTTAACTGCAGCTATATTTTGATATGATCATGAAACATTTTAAGATTTTTTTTTTTCTGTATGTGTAAAGATCCAATATGAGATGTACACCAGGTTATTCTGCATTTTTAACACACCATCAGTTTGCTTCTGCAAGAATTGCCATGTCGGTACTTCATTCATAAATACTTCTATAAAACTGCTTTTTGATAGAGAACTCACTGTATCATTCCCCAGGATGAAGAGGTAGGGAAATACTCCATCTATTTACAAGTCCTTCTGAAATAATTCATAAATATTACCTCACTTTGCAGGAGGAATGTGTGCTATATAATGACAGCATGTCTATTCAGCTAACCACTCCCATGATTATAACTGGTATTATAAATGAGATTTTTCTAGGAGTAGATCATTACCAGAAGACAAGATGGAGGAAATATTTCCTCCCTCAATGAGATTTCAGTGTCCATAAGAACACTTCTCATAGAAACATTTACAAGGCAACTGTAGTAAGTGTAAAATGAAATAATACTAATATTGTACCTATGTAATTATTCTATATGATCTCCATATGGAAAATATCCACTAAAAATTCTCAATTAATAATACTGATGTTTTGCACAGAATGGAAGGCTGAGCCATTTGGGTGGTTTTCTTGTTTGTGGTGTATTGCACTTACTCTCTTTAGGAACAAAGAGAATTTTATTTCAGCCTTCATGTATTTGAATCGTACAAATCACTTCAGTATACAAATTGTTTTTCCAGATAATGGACACGGTGTTCTAATAAACAATGCTTTAAAATTAATTGGATCAGTTTAAACTTTAGCATTTATATAGTATTTTAGTGCTGTAAATATATATAAAAAAATAAAATTACATTCAGATGTTTTCTTCTTAGTCTCTATTTCTTCTGTGCACTCTTCTCATGTCAGGCATATTAGCCTCCCTGAGTGTCTTTGACTTCAGATTTCAGCTTAATGTGATTCAGAATTATTATTGTTACTGTATGTGAAAGTGTGATGCTCTTCACATACTTGACTAGGACTGATCTGCTTGATGTATCTGTATACTCTGAAAGATATTTTAGAATGATTGTTTGAAAAAGGAAGTAATTTCCCATCTTCAGGGCTGCAGTGAAAATAATTATCTGTGATATAAACATATTCTGTTCAAAGGTGGAATAGTCAAGATGCTCAAAACAGAATGTGGAAATAAAAATTATCAGGTGTTCCTAATCTCATTTAATTCCATCTTGATGTAGCTGGCAAAGAAACGGGACAACTCTCTCTGCACCTTTTATTTTGTGGGATAAAAAAGTCAAGCTCATTTAGCCTTCCCCTAAGATAGGCTTTCTATTCTCATTATTATTTTAGATGCTTTTCTCTGCAGCTGTTGCACTATGAGTTAATTCATTCCCAAATGTTATGATTCAAGATGCGCGTAGTAGTCCTTTTTGGATTGCCATCTACATCTGGAAACAGATAATTTTCAAAATTACGTTTGATGTTTCCACACCTAAATGTGATCAGCTGTTAAATTCAAATATTTTTCCCTCTGTTTCCAACCAATGAGCTCCAAACATAAAGCGCATAATTCTGTTTTGCCCATTAATAAGCGTATGTCCAAGTTCTGCTAAATTTTAGTTTTTCATATCATTATTCTTTAAAGTTGTAATGTTTTAGCAAATATTTAAACTAATTAAATAGGTGGAATAAGGCAGTTCAACTTGTTGAGGAAACTTCCACATACTTTATATTACACGGTGTCGAAGAAAATCAGTAAGAGCTTCTGCTCCACTGTTTTGCCTAGTGCAGTGCAGGTGCTGGTCTGTGTGGTGGAGCCCAGGCAGAAACCTCACTGGTGTCAGCTGAAATATTACAGGGTAAAACCCAAAAGTGAAAAAATGAAATCCCAATTCACTTTCACCCTCTCTCATTGTGCTCTTTCATGCTTAGGGAAACCCTGAGCTGGAGGAATGTGGCTAAATATGTGCTGATGAAGGCAAAAAAATCATTGTAGTTACTTGATAGAACCTGCTATTTCCTACTGCAAAGTGGACCCATTAACAATATTGTAACTCAAGAAGGAAAGCATAACTGATATATAAAAATGCTATCCCAGCTACAGAAACTAGTTTTAAAATAAGAAAGCAATGTCCACATATCTGTGTGTGACACAGAGCTCCCTGGGTAGTGACCCTAAAGGCACAAGGGGAAACCCTGAAGTCATCTGGAAAGAGAAGCTTTTCTTGATTTGCGTAAATGCAGAGAGTATCCCGCGTTTATGCTATTGGGTTTCTCTGTAAATTCTGCAGACAAGTAAATTACTGGTCACCTACATCTGCAACATACACGGGTATGCTATATGGCCAGTTAGCTCTGGGCTAGAGCAATGTCGTTACGATGCCTGCTGTAGTTGGAAGAGTGTTTGCATCCCGCTGATCCCAGTCTGAGCATGTTTATGTAGTTGGCCTGAGTGAAAGTCTGAGAGGCTCTGGGGCAAAATGCATGAGCTGCTGAGCCAGTGTGCATGATGCCGGCACAAAGGTAAGGCTGCAGAAGAGGGACTGTTGCTATGCAAGACAGATTTCACTGAATTCCACTGAATTTTTAGAGTTGGAAGGGACCATAGAGATCATCTAGTCCAACTCCCCTGCTGAAGCAGGATTGCCTACAGCTTGTCAGAGCATGTTACCCAGGACTGCATCCCGGCGGGTCTTGAAAATCTCCAAAGAAGGGGACTCCACAACCTCTCTGGGCAGCCTGTTCCAGGGCTCTGTCACACTCACCGTGAAGAAGTTTTTTCTCATATTTGAGTGGAACCTCTTATGTTCCAACTTATGCCCGTTACCCCTCGTCCTCTCACTGGAACCACTGAAAAGAGTCCTCCTTCAGCCCACCCTTTAGATACTTATAGGCATTGATAAGGTTTCCCCTCAGCCTTCTCTTGTCCAGACTAAAGAGTCCTAGCTCTCTCAGCCTTTCTTCATAAGGGAGATGCTCCAATCCTTGAATCATCTTCGTTGCCCTTCGCTGGACTCTTTCCAGTAGTTCCCTGTCTCTCTTGAATTGATAAAGCTGGCTTGCCCATATGCCATGCAGCCCTTTGCTGCAGGGCATGCGTTTGTCTTCAAAGTCGGGAAATCCTGTCAGTCCCAAAGGAATTACTTGCCTGGGGTGGTCTGCCCCTCTGCTCCATTTTCCCCTTCAGAACAACAGAAGAATCAAATGGCTCTCTTAAAATCTTTCTTATGCAATGATAGCTTTCTTCCATTCATTTTCTTGCATTCATTTAGGCGGTAAAGGGGAGGAGGAGAATGAAATAGCAGATTTCTTATAGTTGCACAAGAAGCACAGTAGAGTCTCCACTGCTTAATTTGCTTCACCAATAGGGTGAATTAGTTGCAAGAGTCAAAATCCTAAAGTCAGGTTTAAACTCTGTGGCATAACTTAATGTATTAACAGGGAGAAATTCACATCTGTCAGTGCAACTATAACCAGGAGACTGTCTAGTCCTAAATTTAATACTTATATGTGTCCAATATTGGATATCTAATATGTGTAACGCTCTCAACTACCTCAAACCATATCTCTGCTCTAAGCATATTCGCCCGTTCTAGCATGTCTTCAAGAAATGATAGAGGAACAAGAAAACTAGAACAAAAGGCAGATGGAGACAGAAAGTGATATTGGGTATATTATGTGTGGAACCAGAGACCTGCCGATTTCAAATGCTAAGCGTAGGAACTGGAAAGGAGCATGACTTTAGAAATGCAAACCTCATGCTTCTCAAAATTATTAAATTATTCATTGGTTTGTTTTCTAGTGTTTTGGAAATTTACAAGGATTGTGGGGCATTTTTTTTTCATAACATGTAGAAGCCTAGTCTACTGAAGGTCAGGGTCCTCTTATATATGTCAATTCGGAGATGCAGAGGTAATAAAGATCTCTAACACTTCTGAAAATTTGACTTTAAAAATGCCTAGCTGCAGATTTCTCATTACCACTATGTGAAAGCCCTTAAGTTCATTCCTCTTTTTAGTGGTTTTTAAGATTGCAGCAACTTGTTTTGTGTTACAAGCGTGCAGTCTTACCTATTAACTGAGAGTGACTGACCTGTGGCTTCTTTACATCTGTAGTGATTCCAGTTATTATAAATGACACCACTAAGGAATGCTGCATCGCATGTCTAACTTGCTGCAGGAACAAAATGACTCTTAATAGTGTGCCAGCATGAGGAAGAAAGTTATAATTTAGAGACCAAAAAGAGAACTAAGAGGTGTTAATTATCTCATCCCTTTGTGCACTTGTCAGTTTTTAACTGGCCACTATAGTTTTAAAGTACAAAAGAACTCTGTCCCTTTGCCATTTTGTTACCTAACGCCAATTCATTGGCTTGGCTGTGGCCTTTTGTCACAGTAGAACTTCAGAACCGCTTTCTGTGCAAACGGAAGACCGTTTCTTCAATTTTGTAAATTAAGGTGTTTCAATCCAAATGGGCAATAAGATGATCTTAACCTTATTGAGAAGATAAGTAAAAAAACCCCAACAAAACAAAAAAAATATATCATCCTCAACTATATTAAAGCTGTTGAATTGTGTTATCTTTTATAAAACACAACATTACTGTTTTTAGTGAAAAGTGATCTTTTTGTGACAAGCCACAATAACGTGAGACAACTTCTTTGCCCCTATTTCTGAAACAACTCTGTGATTTGAATCCAATACATTTATTTCTTATAACTAGATATAGCCCTTAATCTGTTGTTTCAGTACCTACGTTCTCTGGTTATTCTTATTTTTCAAGGTAGGAATATTAATCTAGAGTTATGGGACAGATTTATGCTGGTATATGACTAGCGTCAGAAGCATATGCTCAAAATTTTTGAGTGTAAACTTCATGTTATAATCTAAAGGAAGCTTCTGCCCCAACACCTTCAAAACAAACTTGAAATGTCCTTTAGAAGAAAAGTGATACTTTTGTGAGGAGAATGAAAAGAGAAGTTTTGGGCACTTTAAAGTGAAATAACTAATGTTGGTATGTGTTATTAATAAGCTTCTGATCACTTCTGTTGGGGGAGTGAGAACAGGGATGAATGTACAGTAGAAGAGAAGCAGGAACTGGGGGTTGCAGTGGGGCAGTAAGTACAAGTCAGAAGTAGCAGATATGACTCAAACATGAACAAGTTCTTCTGCTGAACGGTGCTGTGTTTAACTGTAGATTGAGGATACAAGTACTATTGTTTTATCTGATGAATGTTTGACATCTAGTTTCATTGCCACCTGGGTTCCCTGTCTGACCTATGACTGGCAGTACTAGATCTATACCAACTTCCAACCTCTAGCTTAGTGTTATGTAAGGTACTTAATGTGAACTTCTGTACCTTAATATAATTTGGACTTGAACCAATAATCTGTGACAGTGAAACATGGTTTCTGTTATAACACAGTTTTACGAGGGCGTTGAAAGCTGAAGTGTTTCAAAACTTGTTCACATTCTGTTCTTTCTTGGTTGTTGTCTTGCGCTGGTGTGTGGATGGATCTAAGAATCGCTACAAACTTAAGGAGATGAGACATGATTATAACAAACTTCTAAACAGAGCATGGCAAGCAGAAGAGGTTTTTTGTTTGTTTTCTACCCCATTTTCCATTGCAGTGGTCTGTTTCCACCTGTCTCAACATGACTCCAGGAACCACTGCTCTGGGAGGGACTCTGGTGTTGGCGGTGAGGCATGCCCAGCCTTATACACTGCGTTGTTTCCCTCCTTAATTTTGAGGATTAAAGGATAGATGTCTAAAACCTGCTCAAAAGATTAATGCAGAATTAATCTATGACATATGTATGACATATTAATCAGTACAACTTTGGGTTTAATTTTGTAAAATACTGACCATCAACTTCAGCATGTTGTAATACTGCATCCTTATTTTGTACAGCACCCGTCATAAGCTAACTGGCTTAATGCTTTAATGTATAGGATTAAATGACAAATAGTGTGATTCTTTTGGAGTTAAATTTTTTGATGGCAGTAAAAGACTACATTTTCTTTGAAGAAATTTCTCACAAGGGTATAGTGGAGTGCCAGTAGCCATGCTCGTAAAAATTTGGCGCATTAATATGGCTAAGAAGGCATAGCTTGTGGAAGGTTTGGGAGGCGCAGTTTTTTTTCTTCCTTGTTTAATTATCAACAGCCAGTGTGGTATGCAGTCTTGTGCCATGAGGCAGTTATATTTCTGCCATTGCACAATCTTCTTGCCTTCTGGAGAGACAAAGTCTTGATCTTCTGCAGTAGCAACGTGTGTACAATGCTGAAAAGGAAGCAGTCAGCAACACACAAGCTTCAACGCTTAAAAGCTTTTAATGGGTACCACTCTACCCTACGTATGCTGCAGTTTTAATGCCAAATATTGCGGGGGAGGGTTTAAAGCTTAAATTCTGAAGATAAGTTAATGGTCAAGAAAGAAAATATTGATCTCTTGAGCTACTCAAGAAGTGGAGATTTTTTGAACTATATCAAGAGAAGTAAATGATACTTTTTTTTTTATATGAGGCTACAATATTTAAGATGTTTTAATAAGCAGGTGTAATCTAATTGCAAAATAGTCTGAGAATTGTTGATTTTGAGGAAGATGGCAGAAAGCAAAGTGTTAGTGCCAGTTATGAACAAGATCTTTCACTGAATAATTAAATGTGTTTAGGATGGCTAAAGGGTAGACCAAACTACTCGCATGTCCTTACTTT
The DNA here is from genome assembly GCF_001431845.1 of Calidris pugnax. Taxonomy (NCBI): domain Eukaryota; kingdom Metazoa; phylum Chordata; class Aves; order Charadriiformes; family Scolopacidae; genus Calidris; species Calidris pugnax. The sequence goes on from NW_015090810.1 coordinate 7,519,643, forward strand.
GCTGGGACATGAAAGAATTGATAGTGGTTGAAGAACAGTCCCTACAGGCCTAATTTCAGTGAATTCCTTTTATACTGGTGCTTTACTTATATGTTTTGTATAAGTAGCAGCACCTGTGTGTTGGTACATATGCCACCCCTGGGTTTTGTACGGAACAGTGTTGTGGTTTTGACTTGGCAGCTTTTCTCCAGCTAAAAAAAACTAAGGAGCAAGGAACAGACATAAGAAAACCAAAAAGAATGCCCCAATTGAAATGCCTGATCGAAACACAGATGAAATAATCCAGTATTCTGCTAATGTACAAATAAACCTTTTCTGTGATTGCCTCATGGGTACTATGCAATAGCAGATGAGAAACCAAGTGATTGCTTGATTCTCTATGGGAATAAAATTGACTTCCATAGTGACATAAGTGAGAGACAGAGTGCTCTTCAAGAAATTATTCATTAAGTTGTCATCCATGTTTAATATTAGGCTAGAGGAGTGTAAAAACAAATGTAATTTGTGTTGGGAAAGAATCAGGACACGTGTTTTTGCTACAGTTTGAAATTGTGAATTTGGAGCTACTCACAGAGATGGTGATATTTTTTGTGTTACTGAGATTTGTTAAATGTGGCCTGATATATATGGAAATCATCATAGTGAAATTGCTGGAGATGTTTAAATGTTATATAGAGGGAAAAGTAATTAGAATGCATAAGAATTTCTAAATGTCAAGATACATGAGTAAATGTAACCTTATCATTTGTAGAGTTTGCAATTATTTATGTGTATTTATATACGCAGCAAATATTGGATATGATAGCCATTGAAACTATGTAACTGCTAGGAAATCAAACAAGCTGAAATATGGCTAATTTTACACTGGAAGGAGGAAGAGACCTACCTAATATTAATATTCTCATGATATAATGCTGGAACACACAGAAAGGTTTAGATCAAATGCATGCAATGCTATATACCCTTTATTATAAATGTTTTAATGTACAATCAGAGGTATTTCCTCCCAAAATACAGTATGTCCACAGGCAATAGAAACACTTAGTAAGGGGAAAAAGTATGGATGTAGCCTCTATCAGCTGTCATCTTTTCCTTCTTTCAAATAAGTTAGCCTTTAAAATATAAACCAACTGTAGGTTGTTAATTTATTTCAGTGCCATTCGGATGGTAATGCTTGTAAACACGCTTTAAATGTTCTCATTGCTCAGTGATTGTGTAAATTTTCCAGATACTCCAGCTGCCAGTGCAGCTAAGGGTTGTAAGCATGAGAGAGACAGAATAATGCTTGGGGTTGCCCAGAATTACATTTTTGACCTGTGCTACACGCTGAACCTGTATAGGACTATTACTCTAGAGATTAAAGCTCTTGGGTTTTCAAACACACTGCCTCAATAGGCATAGTTATTTTACTATGACTGGTAAAGCCATAAGAATATTTATTTTCATTATGCAGTGCTGCAGTTTCTAATTCAGCTTGATACACATGCACCAAAGCGAGAAACCCAATGGCTGTTCTAACTATTTCATCCTGCTTGCAGGATGCTTTGCACCCCTTTTACTCTGGCTTCTTGCTGCTAACAAAAAGCCATAGATCTGTCTAGGCTTCAGACTCTGTAGCAGTTTCTCAAGGTGAGGACTGTTTTTATTTGGGGTTTTTGGTTGTTTTTTGTTTTGTTTTTTCTTCTTCTCTCCCTCCCCTCCTCCCCTTTGTGTCACAGCACCATGACCTCTTTTTGAAGGTAGAATTTTATGGGACTGTCTACTGGCTGGATCTTGAGTTTAAAAATGCAGAGTTTTCCCCTAGATCATTTCCCACTGCTTGTTTAGGTGTAGCAAGGATTCCTAATGATAAGATACAAGGTTCTTTATATGATTAAAATGGTTCATCTGTAAATTGTAGCATCAAGTTATCAAGCAATTTAATTACCCATTTCTTGCTCCTTTAATTTTATATGTAATGAACTTGACACTTTTCAGGATTTCAGCACTGTACAGTTACTTGGAGGTAAACCCTGGATTCAGGGGGGAGAATAATTCATGGTAGATTGGCTTATTTCCTTTTTCATGACAGATAAGCGGATCAGAATAGAAACTCGATAGAAAGGCTAAGTAGTATGAGGTGTATTTGTGGATTGAGCACAAGAGATGTGCTCAGAGATCCTCACGAAATGTTTTTATCTTATGGCACACTAAACAATTTCATGGATATTACTGTTTTTTAATTTTGAAATCCAATTTACTTGTATTTCTTATGTTCTTGGGAGGTGGCAAGGTAACACAACAAAAACTCAGTTTGGATCAATAATCTGTAGTTGTAACATACAAGAAGAATATTTTTTTAAGGCCAGGAATTTGGTTTTTGCATGGAATTTCTATAATTACAGCAATGTCATCTAATAATGCAAGACTCCTTTCTAAGTGGCCGACTTAATTTTTTAAAATGACTTATTTTCTCTGCTGGCTGAAGAAAGCAAATACGATAAACTCTGTAAGGAGATTTCATAGGTTCCTTGACACACTCCAGCTGAACAATTTTCATCAGAAAACAAAAAAAAAAGTGTGCCCTGGTATCTAAGGGCTGCTCCTCTGCCAAATTAAAATATCCATTTATAGAAAACGGAGCTATTAGGGCTCTTTCCAAATTGAAAATACAACGGTGGGGGGAGAATGTATTATCAGAAAGCTTCAGGCGTTGTTGTTTTTTCCAGTGATACGCAGGCAAAACGATTTCAGAAATGGAGGATTATAGCAGGGCACAGTCATTCACGGCAGCCCTGGTATAAGTGAGTGGAGCTTTGCGTGTTCTCAAACCCTGTTCGGAGTGATCAGATTGCGGTGGGTGCCAAGGTCTGGTGCCTGCTACTGGGTTTAATTATTTTGCCTGATTTTACAACTAAGTGACGTTAAACATTATCTCCCAGGCACAGAGATACTTCTTCACTGTATCAGCAGTATTTAACGCCTTTGCTTGCTTGAAAGACTCTAACGGCTTTGTATGATATATGTATCATTTCGGGGGAAAGCTATGGTTTTATTGACATAAAAATTTTAACTCTGGTGCACGGAGGTGCACTGGCCAGTGATTACAGTGGGTTCGCATCTGCTTTTTTCAGGTCTGAAGTTATCACATTACCCTTGCCCCCCCCTTCCCCCCCGCCTCGACATTCACCTTGTTTTGTTTCTTCTGTGTTGTAAGGAAACGGATTGCTTTCTCCAAGTTATTAATTCAGGATGAAACTTCAACTGAACTCCAAAATCTTAGGAAATTTAGGCAGATGAATAAATGTATGAAAGCTCCAAAGACAGAATTGCTTGTCTGCCAAGTCACTTCCTTGAGATTAAAAGATGCTGTCATTTAATTGAAATAAATTATTGCTTAAAAATCACCAACCAAAGACTCAATAAAATGACTTCTAGGATTAACAATCTTTTGAAGATGACAATACAAGCCTGAATAAAATCCATATTTATTTTATATGTCAAATTAAATGAGAGTATTGAAGAGTTTTTGCACTTTTGCCCAGATTTCATTTTGTTTCCATGGCCTACTTTTGAACTTATTTAAATTAATGTAGTTAGAACCAAGTCCTCTGAAGATAGTGAAATTACTGTAGCAAATAGCTCCTGTAAGGAAGAGGAGGATCAGGCGAGTATGTGTAATATCAAAAGAATTCTTCATGAAACCGCTTTTACAAGGAACTATTGAAAATTCTAACTTAAAAATTAGGCCACGAGACAAGACTTTCAGAAATGCTGCCAGGAAAAGAAATCCCTGTTACTGTTGGTAGTCATAATGGCTACCACCCACTGCCCATTTGATGTGCACACAATCATGGGTCGGGTTAAAGTTACACGTTTAATCATCTTTTTTTCAAGCTAAATGTAAGTGGAATTAAATATCCCTCTTCACAGTGATACCTAGATGTGTTAGGAAGTTAGCTGGATGCCTATTAAAGCCAGATTATTGTACTTTGAAAAGGGATTTTTATTTTTTATTACAATTGTAAGCTGAAGGCATGTGTTGAAAGGCTGTGCGTGCGTGTGAGCGCTCAAACCAAAAAAACTAGGGCAGGAAGAATGGAAAAACCAGCAAACGAAGAAGAGCAGAGGTGTGACTACAACCTCAGTAGATGCAAAGGCATGCCCTTTGTAATAAAACACGCTGGGGAGGCAGCCCTGCCATGATCATCAAGAGCACGCTCGCAGTGCGGCCAGCCCAGCTACGGGCTTGCTACTGCAGAAGGGGAGACTTCTTGTGCCTTCCCTGCCTGAACCTCCCTCTGCCTGCTTGCCCCTGGTTTCAGGGTAAGCTGATTTCACCCACTGATCATGTGGGAAAAAAAAAATCACCTGTGTACTTTCCTGCTCTCTTATAGTTTCGGTCTACGCACTGTGGGATTGGATGACTGTCAAAACCACATCTACCGAGAGGGCAGCAGGAGCAGAAGGTCAGGGCTCTTGTCAGCAGCAAGATGTTAGTTCAGCTTCAGTCACTGGGATAATCTGTACCTTCAGCTGTGTTAAGGGCATGGGTTGAGAAAGTGCATGTGGATTGTTATAACAACTTAGCTTTTAGGCTTTCTCTGCTTACTGTGACTTCATATTTTTCAGTAATTGCTAAGACTTCTAAATAAAGGCTCAAAAAAGCAGCAAAGGCTCTACCTTCGTATGAAATTAATTTCACCCTAAAAAACATTTCTCCTCGCATCTGAGTATGGGCATTTAGACTGTCTTGAGATCTTAGTGACCTGGCAAACTAGTTTGCCCTTTTGAGGACAGGTTCATGGTGGTTTCATTAAAGGTCTTGTGCTTATAAGGAGAATATTGCTGGACACAAGACACTGAAGTGGCAGAAGGAACAAACCTGTGAGAGCAGGAACATAGATGCCACTTCCCAGGTGTTCACAATCTAAACAAAGGCAGAAAAGGTGACAGTATCATCTTTTTCCCACGATGGTCATATCTGGTCCTTGCCCAGCCTGGTCAGGCTGTTCCAGCCCCATCTTACTCCTTGTGCATCTCCAGGACATCCAGAGGTGGCAGGGTGGTAGCTCTGATAGTGAGATTCAGTCTTTTAAATCTTTTAGGTTCCTAAGGCTGCTCAATCTTACCTCACAGCATCTTTCTTAAAGACAGCTAAATGGAGTGATAAGTGACAGTAGTTCACCCTTCTTATTCTCTGTTCATCACTTACGCTACAAGCATCAGTTTTTGTGCAATTTCCCCTTGCGTTGCCTCTTTCATTTTACCAGAAAAGATTTTAGTAGAGGCTTTGAAAAGTAGCAGTAGCCTTATTGGGTTGGATGAGTCTGATCTTCCTAATGTTTGTTGACTATTCATAAACAATGTTGTGGAGTAGTTAGAAATGGATTTTTTGTTACCTTGAACAATTCAGAGTGCAGGCTCCTGACAAGAGACAACAGCATCATGTTAGAAAAAAGAAACTTAGAATGCACAGTACAAATTTTTAGCTCCTGAGCTAGCTGGTAGCAGAAGTAAACTATTTTCTTGATTGTTTGAAAAGGAATTAACTTTGCCAGTGTTTAATCACTAGACATTTCAGAGTCTATTGAGAAATAAAATGCATGGCCTAATGACAAAGTACATGTCAATATGGGAACCAGGAATGCAACAATATCCACCCTTCTCTTGCAGAGAATAATTCAGGGAAAGGAATTCATACACAGCAATTTATCATGCTCACTTTTAATGCTGGGCTTACTGCACTCTTTGACTGCCCATCTGCTGGCTGGCTGTATTCTTTATTTGTCCTGTAATTTTTTAAAGATCTAAAGTTTTTAATTAGTGCTACCTGCATGAGATGGGTGATAGGAAGCTGGTTATTCCTTATGTACAAGAAAGTACCGATTATTGTCTCTCTCTCTCTCTGGTTTTATCCTGTTTGCTGAACACTAGGGAACATGTGAAAGAATTGTACGTGAGCTGGTACGGCTGCTGCATGCTGCTGTTGTCTGCTGAGGTAATTGTCTGGTGGCAGTCCTGAAGGTCTTTGTATTTCAGCAGCTCTGTACTAGTCTGCAAGGGCTTATATCCTCCTCTTTTTATGGTCAGTGGGCTAGGACAAAGATGAGGAAGAAGGAAGAGGAGGCATCTAGCATGAGATACTTCTTTTGAAGGTCCTAAATTATTTTCCATGTGTAATTCATCAGTCAAATCAGTATTACACTCAAGAGTATGTTAATGTCATAAATATTTGGGACTGACATCTCATTCATATTTATTGGACAACAAAAAAAAGGAAAAGATCACGTTGATAGTATTATATAAAGCATAAGGATAGCATGTCCTGTTTTCCTCTCCTTATACTAAAAAAACTTCAAATGCAAATTTCCTTAAAAATACATTTTCCATACTGCAGTGTGTTGGACTATTTCCTTTCTATTTGAATGCCAACACTTGAGAACACTAGATCTGAGAAAGCCTTATGTAAACTACATTGAATAACAGAGCATACAATAATGAGGCAACATACATGATGTTCTCCCAAGTGAAAATGTCACTGAATGCTCAGTAAAAACATTTTGGATATCTGTTAGAAATCCAAAATAGCAATGAGGCAAGGCTCTCTTTTAAAAGTATTCCATCAGTTCTCAAAAGTCTATCAGAGAAGCGGTTTCTCAGAGGTCATTTTCTCTATGCACATCTGCTGCAGTAGCATGCCCAGCCTCTTGTACTTACTTATCTCAGGTTGTACTCTTTGAAGAGGGATGCCAATAGTCAGTAGGATTGCAGAACAGAAGTATTGGTAAAGTACCAATTGATAAGTGTTGGGTAAGACACAGGTCTGAGCTCAGGATCAGGTATTAGTGGAGCTAGGATAGATAGGAGACTCTAGGATACACAGGGAAGGATATAGAAGCTGTTATAGGCAGATGCTTATTCCTGTCACTCTTTGGCAGCAAAGATTATTATTATGCTTAATTTTAATTGAGTTTGGTAAATAAGCCTAGCCCTGGGGTAAGAGAATGCAAAAAGCCTGGACGAGGAAAGTTTTTTCAAGAGAGTGAAGAAGGAGGATTGAAGTTAAAATAATTGGGATATCTCAGGGCAGAAGAGGTGCTAGGGTTATGGAGTACTTCAGGGAAGAGACGGGAACTCTACATGATAGTACATTCTTGCACGCACAACTATCACCTATTATTTCCCTGCCTATTTTAATCAGATGGTAGGAAATAAAAAGAATTTTTTATTTGATTACCTAAAGGAAGTCGCTCAAGTGAGCGACTTGTGAGTGACTTGTCCTTAAAGGACAAGGGCTCGCAGTCACAATTTAGATGAAGACTCTATTAACACAAATGCACTCAGTGTCATTTTCATCTGCTTGGATTGTTTCAGGTCCCCTTACCTTTTCTAGTTTTACCATCTCTCTGTTCTCACCCATTTTGCTACCCCAGACTAAATCTTCCCAACAGTATTTTTCCACCTCCTAGATCTATGGAGTATAGCGCCTGCCTCAAAGACAAGATCCTGATGCTGAAATGCGTTAATCACCTTGAAGTGTTGTTCTCTTGTAGCTGCAGGCTTCTGTATGTCTTCTGACCAGTAGTAACCCCAGTGTGAAATGCTGTGTGCCCTACGGCTGGGGAATGATGTGATGGGGAGCTGGGGTTTGGTTCCCCAAGGCTGTCTTGTATGTTGGCAACTTCTCAGGCTGGTCCTAGTTCAAGGAATAGTCCTGAGAAAAGACATGAATAGATATGAAGAATGTTTAATCTAAATCAGATCCCACTTTTCCAGTCTATTTACCAAGATTAGCAGATGCCTTCTTTCCAGGAATATAGCCTAGACAATCTGGTGTTTTCTAGGGGAAGTTGTAATTACATTAAGTTATAAATACCTTAAATGGTTATAGTATTTCAATATTTCATTTAAATGATTACAAGGAAAATCACTATCATTACTTTTACTGAGCTTTTGCAAACTCTGGCTTTCAAGGAATTACCCTGAGACACAGCAAAAGGTGATGCATCCTGTGTTTGTGGACTAAATGTTGTCATATTGTATTTTTCCACACCTGTTTGAAGTTGTTTGGTGAACAAATGTGTGAAAAATTAAAAAGCATAGATATCACTTGTTTGACTAAATGATGTTTAAAAAAAAGTTTTTAACTAGACAAATTGAAATTCATCTAGTTAGAAAAATTGCAGCAAAACAGTCTGATGTTAGTACAAAGAAAACAGCAGATGATACCAATTGTCCAACTATCCATAGTAATTTGTAAATAATGCTCTTTATGCTAGCAGAGAACGAATCATGATGGAAATGTAATTTTAAAAAGCAAAACAAAAAACAAGATTTCAAATAAAATCTCTCATGAGAGCGAGAGGTCATGCTGCTCTTCTGTGAAAAATAACAATGCTGTTTTTTCTCAAGCATTTTATATGTTATTATTGCTGTCTTAAGTAAATGCTAGCCAAAGTTATCAGCTTTCCCAATGCAAAGTGATTCATTTTGGTGGTGGAAAGGTGTGATACAAGTCTTAGCCTAGAAACCTCACAGCTTTAACTGCACAGCTTCATCCCAAAAATGAGGTGAAGACTATTATTTTTTTTGGAGCTCATGGGTGCAGCTCAAAATTTTGTACACCCTGTTGCCTCAAAGTGGGCATTACTGTTGGGTTAGCTAGAATTAGTGCTGCATTGGAGGCTGCTGTGACTGGACATAGTGTTTTGAGTCTGGTTTTGCCTTTCTTCCTTTGCTTCAGCTCTTTTGCCTACCTGCTATTGAAATATCGTAAATTAATTTGGATTGAAAAGGACCTGTGAGGGTCATCTGGTCCAACATCCTCTGCAAAGTAGGGCTGATCTGGGAGAGATATCAGGTTACTTAGGACCTTGTCCTGCTCAGTGTTGAAAATTTCCAAGGAAGGAGATTTCCCAGGCTATCTGGGTAACCTGTTCCAGTGCTTGATCACTGTTTTGCCTTTTTCCCCTTACAGCAAGACAAATTCTGATTAGATTTAACTTGAGACTGTGACTCTTGAGACGGAAGTCCTTTTCCATGTGGTTCCACAATTTGTGGGGTTGCCCTGATGTTCCCTTTAGCTCATTCAGCTTTTGTCTTTTTGTACTTTCTGAGCAGTTCCTGCATCGTTACTGTACCTTACTGAATTCCAAGCTAATATTCTCTGCTCTACTAACTTCTTAGAGAATTAATCAATGACATCAAAAGAGGGGTTTTATGTTTGTACATTACCAAACTCTTTCTTCAGGGATCAATGGCACCAAGAAGTTACTGCATTTAGATTTGAGTCTAAAAAGGGTTAGTCTGACAAGCACTTTCTGGCAGGGGTTGGGCTCAGCATAAAAGGAGGGTTAGCTGTTCTTTGACCTTTGTGTTTAGAGCATTAGCTGGTATTTAGAGCCTCATGTTTGTGTCTGTTCTCAGCTTGAGGTAATTCAGACCTGCCACTCAGAAGAGGTTTTTTTTTAGGTGCCAGGCCAAATGCGGTCTAGACAAGGTCCACTTCTGCTTTTCTGAAATTATTTGAGTTAAATTAGAAGCATTACTCTGTCTAGATGTTCAGATGGAAAAAAGATATCTTCTGCTCAGGTCCCTGATGTCTGTTCTTGTATTTTATATTAAAAGGAAACAAAATCATCCCACACAAAATAAACATTTTTTCCATCAAGCAGAAGTTCTATCTTTTTGAAGACATTATTCAATCATAAATATTTGCTTAAAGTTTGAAGTCCCAGAGTGAGTGATGTTGATAGGAGTGCTTACAGAAACTCTGCAAGGTTTTAAAATGGGGCTTTTTTTCCAAATGGCAGGCAATTAAATTGTTTGTAACAGATTAAAGCTGTGCCAATATCACTTCTGTTTTATTATTTCTAAATAGAAAGCAGTGCTGTTAGCATTCTTGTGCACAATCTGGCACGTTTTGTGTGTCACTTTTAACACCAATATCTTATAAAAATGTGATTTCTTGGAAAAAAATGTTTGTCTCTATCCTGAACTAATACTTCATATCAGATTAATTTACACAGATCTTTCATAAGATAATAATATTGTTTTACATGCTTTTGATTAAATGGCCATTAGCATTCTGTTTGCTGGACCCTAAGAATTTGTAATTAAGAACTTATCCGATGTTCACCAAAGATGCAGAAGTACAGGAACTAGTGCAGTTAATTGTTTTTTGAAAAGGCTAAAGTAGACTGTTAAATGACATTTCAAGGTGTGTGTGCAAATTCATTTACAGTGATAAGCCAAAAATTGCATTAGAAGGCAAATTATTTCTACTCACTGAGGAATATGGGGGTGACTACTATAAAATTGCTCGTAATACACCTGATAGACTTAATGCACAAACAAGTTAAAAAGCCACAAAACCAGGACTGTAAAGAGTCCTTTCTAAAGTTTCAGGGGCTAGTCAAAAGAAGAACTTGTACTTTGTTAGCTGTGATCTAATCTCTGTTTTCCATATGTTGTGGTATAGAGCAGAAGTACACAGCACTCAGAAGTTGAATAGGCTACGTACCAAATCTTAAGTACTGAAAAGCTTTTTGTATGTTACTTTGAATGTTAAAATACAAATTTGAGAAATAATTTTTTTAAGTAACACTGCAAATAACACACCATACGCCACTCAAATCCATGTTAATATTGCACATTTTATCATTGATACGTCTCTTTGCCTGTCTCTCTTCTTTGGTGTGCGTGTGAGTTTCCTATCTTCCAACTCATATAGTAGCTGAAACTACATCTTGAGCACTCTGGAAGCTGGTACTCACTCAGTCTCCCATCAGTTTGCATCTAGCAGCATAAGTAGAAGGCAGTGGGAGGATCTGTCTCTGTTTGTTTTACTGTTGCTAGGGAATACGGTCTCCACTGTGCCTGAAAAGTGGCTGTTCCATGGTCTCATAAACTGGCACCTGAGACATTATTTATCACCACGTGCTTCTTTGCTCAGCAAGTTGACTTGTGCTTCTAGCTCCATTTGCTGGAGAGATCGGTGGGGTGGGGTTTATTTTGTTTGCTTGTGAGATAGTATGTAGAAGCCTGCTGGTAAATGCCGTATTCTTGAGGCTAAGATATGGGGTGTGGAAAAGAGCATCTCCTTTTGACTACTGTATTTCCTTCACTCCCAAAGCAGAGCAGTTGAATTAATGCTGCAGGAAGATCTGTGGCAACCAGCAACGCTATTGTTCTTCTCCTCCGTCTGTCCCTGCTCCTGCGTTCATGCACCAACACTCACATATACACATCCTGATGTGCCACAGTAGAAAGGATGCTGTGAAATCTCATCTGCTTCAGCGTGAGGTCAGCTGACTTACATTTGAACAACTATCAATATCAACTGAAATCAGTCAAACCTGCTTAGCCTGAAGTGGGAACTACTCACATGAAGTGGAAGGGCTGTGGAAGGGTAGCAGGCAGGTGATGGTTTCTCAGCACAGCCTAAGTACAAAACGTTTTTCTTGGCACTACTGTGTCATCTGGGCTACAGCAGTGAAGTGTGTCTGCTCTTGTATTTTCTCAAAGCCTTAAAATCCTAATACAGGCTTGCTAGTATCCTTTCTCACTACTGGTTTTTAAATAGATGTTATGCCCCCCTCCTGTACCAACACTTCCACAACTGTCAATTTTTTCTGCAGTTTCAGGTAACCAACAGAAGACTTCTTTAGGTTTCTTTTACTGCACCACTACTTCATACCAGAAGATTTAATGACAATAATGTGTTCCTTTCTCTTGAAGCACTCTGAGTGTTGTATTTAAGTCAGACATTTGAAATCTATTAAGGTATTCCAAGCACTGGCTCATTTTAAAAATTATTTCCTTGGCAAGGGTCATTGTCAATTTAATATCTCACTTGGTCAGAGCTCACACAGTTTCTTTCAGTTTGTCACCTAAAAAACCACCAAGAAAATTTTAACTCATTCACACCTTTTATTTTACTTCTATGATGCCACAGTAAGAAATAAAATTGATTTGGAGCTGTACAAAGTACTTTTTTTTCACTTGGCAATATAGTGTCAACCATGCTTGACAAAATGATTAAAATCATCCTATTAGCATTTTATACCATTTCAACCTGTTAGGATTCTGGGTGACAGTCGGTACTTATTTGGCAAAGGGATGTCAAGAATCTGCTCAGTTCCCCATGCAATCTTAAAGCAATTTAGCTCTGTTGGAGTACACAGTGTAACAGAAAGCAGGCTGTCTCAAGGAGTGTGGTATTTGCATGACTTTTTTTTTTTTTTTTTTTTTTTTTTTTTTATTTCACGGGGTAAAAAAAAAAAAAAAAAAAAAAAAAAAAAAAAAGTTCTAGGAAAAATATTAAACCC
>NW_015090810.1:7532162-7724289 GCF_001431845.1 Calidris pugnax
GAAACCGGCTGTTTCAAGGAGTGTGGTTTTTTCCTTGTTTTTTTTTTTTTTCTTTTTTTTTTTTTTTTAAGTCCCTGGGGACATTAGGATTGAATGAGTCTGGCAAAAATCATGGAGAATTTTAAGAAAGGGAGCTCTTTGTAGACAGCTGAAAAAACTGATTTGTGTGCCTGTCCAGGTACTAAACTAGTCTCAGAATTTTCTGCTGTGATGATTCAGTAGTTTAGTAATTTAGAGTTTAGTCAAACCATTTTTAGTAGAGTTTAGAAAAGTCAAAAAAGTCAATGAAGCCATGAATGGTACTCACACATATGAGCTTTGCCTACAGGGTAGCAGTTCCTAGCAGAGCATTAAGGGCACAAAAAGAAGAAATGGGCACAAACCTGAATATAAGAAGTTCCACCTAAAGATGAGGAGGAACTTCTTTACTTTGAGGGTGGGAGAGCACTGGAATAGGCTGTCCAAGGAAGTGGTAGACTCTTCTTCTCTGGAGATATTCAAAACCCGCCTGGACATGTTCCTGTGCAACCTGCTCTAGGTGGACCTACTTTGGCAGGGAGGTTGGACTAGATGATCTCCAGAGGTCCCTTCCAACCCCCTACCATTCTGTGATTCTGTGATGTGTGCCAAATTAATAGCAGCAATCAGTGACGTACCAAATATAACCACAGTGTGAAGCCAACTGGACAAATGACGGAGGATTTGGTGGTTCGGAACTTCTTCATGGTTCGTGAATGAGATTTCTCTAGAGTTTGATTACATGAAACCAGTAGGAATTACAAGTTCAGTGAGGCATGTCTGAGGGAGTTCAAGTTCGAATTTCATTATGAAGGAAAATAGCATGCACAGAGACAAAACAGTCTTTTGTGTGTGTGTGGGTTAAAACTCTTCTTGCCATCCAAGGTGAACTATCAGGCAAGGAGCTGAAGAACAAATGAGTTTGTTGTTAAATGTGGTCTATGCTTGTGACACACTCACAAACTAAATTGAGTAACTAAGGAAGAGAATTAGGGTGACTAATTAGTCTGAGATGGACAAGCTTGCAGGTCTTAGCTTCTAGTATGGATCATTTGCAGTTTCCAAACTTGCACTGAATGTATTTCCTTTTAAACATCTGGGAGGTTGATCCGGGCCTGACTGCAGGTTTGATCTATGCTCTCTGTGGGCATTTCACCTGCATACAGCCTAACTCTATTTCACTTTTGTTCTACGAGTCCTGTTTTTTCTGGAGCATAAGGAGGGAACCCCCAAGGGTTGATACATCAAGGTGAGTAATACCCTGCTCTTGGCAAGCTTAATTAAGATTCTCTGTAGGTGCTCCAAGGGGAAAAGGTATTGGTCATTCTGCTTGCAGAAATCCCATACTATGATGTTGAATGAGAGTGTTGAGGATTTATTTGGCAGTCTGCTAGCTTGTCTTGATCTTGCGAAGGAACAACTCTTTGTTAACCAGGCTACAGTTTGCAGCATGGAGGCAATATCTTGCTTTCATAGCTTTAAAGCCGGAGAGAGTTAGTGTCCATGTGAGAATGTGATAGGATCATGACCACAAGTCAGATCCACCATTCCGTGTTTTTGAAGCAGTTCCTAATCTCTACTAATTAGTCTCCTGGAATATAAAACCCAATTAGATCAAGGTGAGCTTTTAAATAGGGAAAACTCAAATTAAGTTGGGCAAGTTATTAAATAAAAAGCTTGAAAAAACACCTGCAAATAACCCTGCCCATAGACTTCATGAAATTTTAATCCTTTTTAAGAATATTTCCATTCCAGTATCTCCCTGTACTTCCAGGGCTGTTCCTTTTTTTTCCTCGGCCTCTGAGGCCTATCTTGGAGTCTGTTCTTGTTGCTACAAAGCCCACGACACCTCAGGTTTGTGTTAGTCTGCCAGTTCCCTGTAGGAGTCTCTCTGTCACTGTCTGCCTTGCTGCACTGTTGTGCACTCAGAAGTGAAATGGGTAGAGCACCATTGTGGCACCAACATGTCATGCGTTGTGACACCATTTGTTATGGAGGGTTTGAATGAGGAGAAAATTCAGTCTCTTGGGTGCTGCAGATCACTTTGCTGCAAATTTTTTTCATATTATTATTTAAAAAGTCCCTCGTTTCCAAAGTGATCCCAGAAATGTAAGTTGTTTGGACCATGTAGTTAGTTCTCCTGTGAATAATGGAGTTTGCTGTGAAAATGTGCACTGCATGAAATATGGTGGACAGTTGGGCCAGGAGAAAGTTTGAGTGCTGTAGCCATTGCACAAATATTCTACCTATTGGAGAAATACACTGCCTGACATAATTTAAGACAAGCCCAAGTGACCATTCAAAATTTGGTTTTCAGCCTGTGGGATGAAAAAGATACTCTGGTCTTTGGGGAGAAAAAGGATCAAGGGTCCTCACTGATACTTTGGATTTCAAGGGTTCTTGGTACTTGCTCACTGTGAAGTACTGTGCCTGCTCAAACACTGAATGTCATGCCATCTGCCTAGTGTTGAAAATTAAAACTGTATTCTTTCCATACTTTTTTTCCCATCTATTAAGGGGAAAAAAATGTATGATGATTACTGTGCTGATATGCATTCTGTCCATTTCCAGCCTGAGACTTCTATAAAATGGTGAATTATTGTAGTCTGGTGCTATGTTAATTTAAGTCAAAGAAAAACATACCATGAATTTCATTTGGCTTTTATGGGCTAACTTAAATGGTAGCTTATTCAAATGGTCACACATTATTCCTCTTAAATAAATTAGCTTAACAGAGGTTTTTTTCACTATAGATGAAGTTCAATTGTTTTACATCACAGAAAGATTTTAATTAAAAATCATAGATGTGTGATGAAGACTGTTACACCAGATTTTCTTGACCTTTGGGTCAAGAAATTTATTTTTGCAGTTAGTAATTCATTAAGCCCTTTTTAAACTCTTACTTTGTCAGTTGTATTGTTCTTCTGACCTGTGTGTGTGCTTCCAAAATTCTTGTTGGGGAATTAAATAAAAATAAATTAAAAAAAAGAATTTCAAGCAATATTGCTTCAGAAAAAGCCATGCCAGGAGCTGCTTGTATGACTTAGTGCTCTTCATGAAGAACATCATCCTCTAAAGGATAAGAGTTTAATCTTACTTTCCAAAAATACCAGATGCTTTCTGACCTTTTAATAAAATTCAGATATATTCTCAAGAACACCACAGGCATCCTTGTACTAGCTTAAGAGATCTTCTTACGTTTCCCAGGTAAGCGACTTTCAGAAGCTGTAAGAACAATTCTGAAGGGCCTCAGAGTCACCTCTGCCTCGTCATCCCCGATGAATGTTTATTTGCAGAATTCTGTGGTTATGCACACTGAGAGACAGGCCCTGTTGCCATATGACGAAGGTACATACAGGAGGCTTTATTTCAACATGACACAATCAGAAAGATACTGAAGAGCTCTTTTTCCATATCTTCTCACACTAAGAATAATGTCTTTTCTGAGATGAAAGTAAAATATCAAGAAAGATATTTTTTTATTTTATTTTATTTTTTAACCCTTATATAAAACTAGAGTCTTTTTCAGGAGTGAGTAGATCATGGGCAAGAAAGAATTCTTAGACTTCTCCCCTCAATTGATTCTTGACAATTCCTGAGGGCCAAGTGATTTCTCAAAATATCATTGCGCTTCTATCTCTGTTTCAGTTGTAGCGTATCGCTCAAGAGTGGGATGCCAGGCATAGTCATGTATATTGCTGTTACTTCAAATGTTTTGCACTAGTACACACCCATTTTCTTCCATCTACAAGAGCTTCCTGATTGTTATTGATAAATTTGGATTTTCTCCATCTATATTCTCCTCTCATTTCAGTCCTTCCTTTTGTTTGCTGTGAAGAGCACAGCTGCAGTTAAAAACATTCACATTTTCAATACACAACAATTTTCAGTGTGCTGAAGAGAAGCAAGTCAACAGTTCAGAGATGGCAACCCTTCCCTGCATTAGGTGATTTTTCCTTTGCCTGAAATGACCTGGGGAAAAAAACAATCCTCTTGTTAAAATCAAGTACATAGTCAATAGTAGAGGTAAGAAAAGGAGAGGGTTGGTAACACTCAACTTCTTAAAGGCAGTTTCAGAAAATTTATTTTACTAAATGTCGAATGAACAATACATATATTTCTGTATTAAGTTTTGATTTATTATTTTTGATCATGCAGAAAGTTAACTTTTGAAGTGCTCATACTCTAGATCTGGAAAAGAAAACAAAATGAAATATTTAAATGACACATCTCTTCACTTTTGTGACTTCCTCGCTGTATTCTAAAAAGCTTAGGGAATGAAATGAAAGAAAAGCTAACAAAAATAGTCCATCAGAGTGTGACTATGAAAATATAGGCTATTTATGATAGTGTAATAATAAATGGTAATGAATGAAAGGAAGAAAAAGAAAGATGAGGCAAGTACAAAATTGAACAATTGACATTAGTGACTGTGGTGAGCCTGCCAAAATTATCTCCCTTAGCTCTTCATTTTGTACTTGAGCTATGACTGGCAAAAGCCTTGTAAATCTACTACAGCACGCCTCTCTCAAAATGCCAGGCAACAAAATAGTAAGTAGTTTGAAACAATAAATTTAAGTGATAATGATCTTGGTGCTCAAGTGTCTGAAACAATTAACACCTTTTGAGGTTACTTAAATGCAAAAACACAGATGATTTCCTAGGAGAATTTTAAAAAGCCTTTTGATGCAAATAAAGAACAGAATTTTTTTCCTCATTTGTTGAATAATTAAAATTAATTCTTTGTTTTGTTAGAAATCATTGTAGTGTTGAACTTCTTTGGTAAAAATTGGAAAAGCTGGAGAAAACCAAGCCAGTTTATTCTCAACAGGACATCTTATTTGTTTTCTAAACATCTTGAATATATTATTTTTTTGTATGCTATTCTTCTGGACTTTTATGATTTTCCATATACCACTAATTTCCATAAAACATAATAGCAATGGAGCGGTATAGATTATGTAGGGAGGAAGAAACGGAAGTGATCAAGACATTGGTCTCTCTTTTAATATTGAAAGTACTGAAATATCTGATAAGTATTTGAGCACTGGGAGTCAGAGAAAACAATACAGTAGTAAGATTTAGTTATGCTTTTTATGTATTTATCCTATAAAACCGAGAATGTCCATATGCAGATGTAAGGATACTTGGAAAAATTCATAGTTCAAGATGACATTGTGTATGTGAACATTTATCCACTTAAATCAATGCTGCTTATTAGAAAACATCTGTAAAACTGTCTTGTGTAATGTTGCTGGTTTGCTGCAGAAGTGAACGAGTTAAATAAAAAGGACTGTGTGTTGCGGGTGAGCAAATACAGTGTAGATGTTATAAAATCCCCTCCGGCCCAGGAATGTTTGAGTCAAGACCAATTTGATTCTGGTTAGATGATGGGTCCAGCTGCAGAATAATCCAGCAGAACTCAATAACTTATACTGTGGGATCTGACTAATTGCTCATATTGCACAATAGGAGCTCTCTAAGGCCCAAATGTTAGCTTTCCATTAGTGATTCAGAATGAGATGTTAATGTTTTGAATTCATGTTCACCATCTTACAGGCATCCTGGCCAGTATTACCTGAATTATGCATTTCTTAGCTATGCAGCCCTAGAACAACTCCTGCATTTGATCAGGGGTACAGCCCCAAAAAAGGATACAGTGGCCCCTGTCTAAAATTACTCAGGTGTGGGGTCCTCCACAGGCTACAGGGTGGATATCTGCTCTGCTTTAACCTTCTCTGGCTGCAGGGGGACAGCCTGCCTCCCCATGGTCTTCATTATGGGTCGCAGGGGAATCTCTGCTCCAGTGCCTGGAGCACCTCCTCCCTCTCCTTCTTCACTGACTTTGGTGTCTGCAGGGCTGTTTCACATTTTTTCTCATTCCTCTTTCACAGCTGCTGTGTAGTGTTTTATACCGTACTTAAATGTGTTATCACAGAGGTTCCACCAGCATCACTGATGGGCTCAGATTTGGTCAGTGGTGGGTCTGTTTTGGAGCTGGCTGCAACTGACTCTGTTGGACACAGGGGCAGCTCCTGGTGTCTTCTCACAGGAGCCATCCCTGCAGCTCCCCTGCTACAAAAACCTTGCCATGTAAACCCAATATGGTTACATTATTGAAAGGAAGTGACCTTCATATCACAAACAAACAAAATGCTTCTTGATAATCTTCTGAACTGTTGTTGTTGTAACAGTTACGGATCAAGGAAAGGCTTTGACTTCCAAGCTGAATGCAAGTTTACTATGAAAAGAGGAAGTCAATTTGATCTCCGCTATTACTGCATGTTTAATCGTGGTGGAAACTTAGGCAGAGTCAGTTTTGATTACCCAGGATTTGTCTATTTGCTACAGTCCTACTCCATTTCATATTAGAGTTCTTAAATTGGAATCATCCCATGTAAATGTTATACACTTGAAGAAATAGTAATGAGACAGAAAATCTAAGTCATATAAATGCAAAAAAAGAAAAAGGATAAATGGTAAATAAAAAAAAAAAAAAAAGGAGGAATTTTATATACTCCTAATAAGGAGAGACAGGAAGTTTTTGTTAATCTTGCTGGGTGAAATCCGTTCTGGAATAGTGAATCAAGAAAAATAAAATTATTTTGAGCAAGAAGCTGAGCCTTCACGAGGTGTTTGAACAGTCTCTTAAGAAATGAGGCGATGGAGAGTGGTCAGCCTTGCTGTGGAGTCAGTGACTTAAGAGGCGGGTGGCACCTGAAGCAGAATATAAGCTATGGGATATCAAGTACCAGTATTTTAGTGGTAGCACTCTGTGAACTATTCCCTGTGCAGCAGCCAGGATCAAATCTAGAAGTTGCTCGGTAAAGTCTCAAAGTGTGTCAAGAGGTGTCAAGGTGAGAGGGTTAATTTTCTGGAAATATTTCACTGAATAGATTAAGTCCTCCTCTGCTGTGTCCACTCCTCCTAAACCAAAAAGAAATCTGACTGCTATTAGTTAAAATAACAAGATGATAGAGAAATCATATACAGAAGACCCCTATAGTTTGGGATGAGTTAACTTCAGTTTTAAGATACATAAGTTTGGTGTAGTTGTTGGAGGGGGTTGCTTGTGTTCTTGTTTTTCAAATGCAGAACAGAGGAATGGCTCCAGTGGTTCAGAGTAGACTTGATGCCAGCACTTGGCATGTCCTGCAACAATGGACTGGCAGGAAAGGGCGAGCTTTTAATCCTGCTTCCACAGAATGCTGTCCTAGACACCAACGACCTGTGATTCAGGAGTTTCCTGAGAAAATCACTCTGTCTCTATTAACCTTCCTGGCAGCCAGCAATCCTCAGGAGTCAGTTCTGCTGCTTCTCCTGACTTCAGTGATGTGTGTCCTTCACACGGGACATCCTTTCTCTCAGCTGCAGAGAGCCTTTGGATACAGCGGAGAAGGTCTCGCTCGTGAATTCATGTGCTGTGCTGCTCTCTGGAAAAGTTTATTGTCCTTGTGAACCCTTTATGCTTCAGGCAGTACTTTCTCCTTGTGTATTCAAGTCCCTTTCTCGGTGAAGGAGGAAAGTTTTTATTTGCCAGCCACTCCTCTGAAGAGGATTTCAGGAAGGTTATCACGTCAGCCCCCAAACTAATTTGACTCCTTTTCAATGCAGCAGTTCATCTGGCTGTTTTTCTCAATTAAAATAAGTGGTTTAGTTTCCTTGGAAACTATATCTTTGTGGGGTGCCACCTGTGATATTAATCTGTCTTTGTCACAGTAAGAGGTAGGACCCTTCACAGGTCCTACCACCTTTGCTTGGTGGTTTGCTGGTATTTCTCCTTGTGATTTGTCCATATAATCTGTATCAAGTCAGCGTGTTAAGAGATCCACTTAATGCAATTATTTCATTAATGTGTATATTTGCTATTTATATGTGGCTTATTACTGGCTTTTGGCTGAGACTAAGTACTGCAATAAATGTATTTGGGGTGAGTAGTTCCCAGCCCCTTCCTCTGAAGAAAATTATCACACGTGTTTGAAATTTCAGTTATTGGAGAAATGGAATTCTAACCTGAAACCATGCTTAGTGTTCCAGTGTGCAGTCAAGCTTAGCAGCACAGCATGGCTCTCTGTTTTATATATGAGTCGAAAGTGAGCTGGCTGCAGTTGGGCTCAGCAGAATAGAGCTGTTGATGACAATTTAGGTGAAAGAGTAAAACCACCTAGCAAAAAGAGTGTTGGTTCTTTTGGGTGATATTTTTCATCCTTTTAGTTTGTGACTTTTTATGAGGGATTCTTTCCCCTTCATTGCTGTTAGTCATGCTCCAGTTCATAAGCCAGCCAGCTTCTTGTCATCCACGTGTGGCCAGAACTTCCTAGCCTCTGCTTTTTTAACATGGATTTTGGTTCTTATGCAGTCTTTTGTTGTACTGTAATTAGATTGCTGCGTGGTGTTGCTCCTGGACCTGGTTGTAGTCACTTGGCAACAGCAATTCAAGAACTCATTTGGTGGTTATATGGTGGGAATGTCAGTGGTGTCTGTGCTTGTTGTCTTTCAACAAGGTTGCCTGCTTCTAGGGTTATGTATGTAGGTAGGGTTTGGCAATAGATCATGAGCAGCAGTGGTGGCCTTCTGGGATCTCTAAAAAAGCCAGGTTGTTAGAAGGGCTTCAGGAGCTTGCTAAGGATACATTCCTTCAGACTAGAGGCAGGAAGAAACCTTTTCTAACTGCTTGTCTATCTGGTTTGGTAAGGCTATTATTTTATCTGAATGTTTATTTTTTAATGCTTGTGACAGCGTGTTCTGTTGCTTGCAGGGAAGAATGTTATACACAGCGTATGTTGTGAAATGTGACATTAAACAGATGTGAAAGTTTGCTTTCTCCCATCTTTCTTATTTTTCCTTTTGTTTCTGACCAGTTGTGTCCAGCCACAGTATTAAGGATTTTTTTTGTTTATCGCTGAGACATACTTTGGACTACTTTGGCAGTTTTGCTCAAGGAGCAGGCTGAGTTCTGTAATTATTTGTGGTGGCTTAGAAGGGAGTGCGCTGAGACTAGTCAGGAAGAAAGTACAAAGATGAAACCATGGTAAGCTTTGAACTGAATCACATTGAAAAGAAGCCCACAAGTTATAGTACACAGTTTGGATTGATCAGTAATACATATTGGCAGTGTGAACATTTCACTTTGGGAGAGACAAATAAAGCTTTCAGTGCACCTTCCCGAGGGAATAGCTGTGTGATTGAAAAAGAGTTGTTGTCATGCAAGTATGTTCATAAACATGAAAAGATAAAATAGATAAGAAAGAAAAAACCTTATCATAATAGCAATTCTGGACATCATGGCGAATCAACCTACTGGGATCTGTAACTGCATAAGGTTACTTTACTGCAGTGAGAAATAATTTGTAAGCAGATAACAGTTAAAAATGCATCAGTGAATTGTGATGTAAGGGTGAATTTTAGTATGAATTTTATTTCAGATAACAGACTGTAGGTCTTTATCATTTAGAATGCAGAATTTTATTTCTCCATACCTTTTTATGCATGTGGCCCTTCATGGGCTACGGCTTCTGATGGGTTTTTTTGCTATCAACATCCTCCTTACTTCATGTATGACCTGTATTATTAAACTCTTACTCAATGATACATTTAAACATGTGACAGTCCAAAAAAAAAAAAAATTATATTGTCTGGGTTTAAGTTGGTATGAAAACCAATTCAACAATCTCTGTTGCTGCAGCTTCAGATGGTGAAGTGGATGAGGGCAGAGACTTGGCTAAATGTCAGATAAGTTCAGAGACTTAAAGCTCTAGTGTTCTTGGCTGCTTATAAAAGTATAGAAGTAGCTGAGCCTTCTGATTGCACTTGGAATAAACTGGTCTGTAACTAGGGATTGGAGGAGTAAGACTGGAGGACGCTGCTTGTTCCAGTAATCACAATTTTAATTCTTCCCAATGTAAGTTTGCCACCAATCTGTCAAACTGACTAGGCAGCCTCTGCCATTCTGAATGTTTGGAATTTTATTTTTTATTTTCTGTAATAAGAAGGAAAATGTTGTGCTGTATTATGCAATTTAAAAAAGTCTATGCAGTAAAAATCCATTTGAATAAGTGGGAGCAATAATTCTATTCTTGCAGATAGAATGCAAATAGAATAATTTTTCTTTTAGCATATTAATTCAGTAAGGAGATTAATATAAGCTTGCAAACTTCTTAGTCAAAATCTTTATTCTTCCCACAGAATGTGATAAAATTACTACTTGGATGCTGATAGTAAATGAACTGTTTTATTGAATTGTCATAATGAAATATTGGAGTTTGGTGTATGATAGTTCTTATAAAGACTATATTTGAGGAACACTTTGTAGAGGAGGCAAGAGAGGGAAGAAGATTTTGTTTCAAAAAGTGAGATAAAGAAGTGCCTATTAGTGGAGCAGTGGCAGCTACCATGATAACCTGTTGGCACTCCTGACTTCCAGTATGGTTTGGAATCAAATTCTTAACTTCAGGTACATAATTCATTAATACTCTGCTGCAAGTTTAGGAATTAAGTCATGACTATAAAAGTTATGAGTGATTGGTTTGTTAAAGTATGTTATATCTTTTGCAACACTTGCTAGTATCACCCTTTGTTTCTTAGTTTTCAGTCCTGGTCTCAGTTTTCAGGTGTAAAGAATTCAGGTGTAAAGAACAGTGATCAAATTTATTATCAGAGAAATCCAGAACAAGTCAGGTTAGAAGGGACCTCAGAACATTATTTCAGAGTGAGCTATGAGAGCAGAACAATTAATTCTTAGCACTTCAAAAAATATCAAAAGAATACTAAAGGCCTTTGTTCTCTTTCTAAATAACAGGCTCTCTACTACATACTTTTGCATAGAATACTGAAGTTGGACCTTAATGAGCCGTTACTTGGGAATCTTCATTAGAGGCAGAATTTTCTTTACAGAGACCATGAGTAGTGTCAAACTTTCCTCCAACTATGGAAGTTCTGCTGACATCTGATGTTACATTCCAAATTTTGCTTTGGAAGATGGTAGCTCTGAATGTAGAAAAGATTTAAGTTAATAATTTTTTTATTGGGGCTTTTTTATTCTTTTATTCAAATGGTGTTATCAAAATTCAGATGTTGAAGATGTCTTAGAAGGAAGACACAAGGGGTTGTGAACCTGTTCTTTAACATCTGCACATTAGAGGTCCAGAACAGAATGCTCCAGTTCTTCATGTTTGGGTTTTAAGATGTTATATATTGTACAATTTTTACGTCACTGCAACCCCTCATTTATTTTTTCCTGCTCAGTAGTTTATTTCTTAGTTAATGATGTAATTTGTGATGTTGACTATTGTCTCTTTTTTTTTTTTTAATTTTCCAGTGTGACAATGCAAAAGGACTCAAAGCCTTCTATGATGCAATAAAATATGGACCTAATCATCTGATGGTTTTTGGTGGCGTATGTGCAACAGTTACTTCTATCATTGCTGAATCTCTAAAGGGATGGAATTTGGTTCAGGTAAGGCATGGAATGCAATATATTTAAATGCTGACTATCATGTATCTCTGTATCATTTTTTTAAATTTAGAAACTTGGTTTTGATGCTTTTCAAACTTTGTGTAATTATCTCTCTGTTTTGAAGGTCAGTGAAGTTATGTGTACAGAAGAACAGTTACTTCTACATAGTACTAGATTTTAAAGCTTGGCATTGTGCTCAAAATGCTTGTGAGTATAGGGCAACAGTTGTGTATCTCAGTAGATTAATTATATAAAATTAATTTAATGTATCTCAAAAAGCAACCTAATGAAATAAAGTTCAGTCATGGTAGGTAAGCAAATATTGGACTTTTCCAAAGTTAGAGGAAACAACTTGTCAGGCTTTAATTGATGGTACACTGGGGTATTTACTCTGTCTCTACTCAGTCATAATGCAATATGACTATTGCATAATATGATTATTGACTTTAAGTATGTTGGAAGTGCATAAATTGTAACTAGTAACTGGGTACGTAGCTCAGTATTTGACTCACCTCGCTTATTCCCAGCTGTTCTTTCTGACTTTCTTAAAGGTCAACTTTGTGGAAAGGATGCCTCTGCTGAAGAATCAGAGTTTACTAATACTAATATTTAAAATGCAGATGATAAAAGCATGATTTTCTTCATTTCTTCAATCATCTGCCCAGGGTGATTTCTGGATTGATGGCTGTTTGTACAAGGTAGCCAGCCAGTTTTCCTTTTCAAATGTGGATTTCCACCCTGGCTTCCTACTTAATACTCACATTGCCCAAAGAGAAGTTTGTATAATTTTTTTTATTGAAATAAAACATTCTATAGCAAAATAATAAAATAATAATATATAATTGTTACCTGAGGTTTCAGTTACAGACTCCTCTTTTCCATCTGGAATACTCACTGAGATTAGTGCAGAATGAACAAATGAGGCATAATTAAGTTTGTGAAGAAGATGATGATCAGAGTACAAATGGGAAAATCTTAGGAGGATAATTAAAGAAGCTTGTTAACTGTGTTTGCAATGCTTGTCATATCAGATCTTTTTTTTCTTATGCTTCAGGATTTTTTTTCTGATGTGAGAAACATCAGTTCTACTATGGAAACAAAATAATAGAGTATCTCTGGGGAGAATAGAGAAGGCAACAAAGCTTGCAACTACCATTTAACGCTCTCTCTTAAAAATGTCCTAGTCCATAGCCTATAATGAAGTATGTGGCTGGAGCTCTGGTTTTTTGGTTTTCTTTTTTTGTTGTTGTTGTTTTGGGTTTGTTTTTGTTTTAATTTGTAAAATGAAACTTCCAGACGATGTAGGATGTTTTAGGGAGTTGGCTTTCATTGTGCTAAATCCTTTTCATTTGCATTCAAGTTCTGCCTGTGAAGGTCTGAAAATCAATTTGTTAATGAAGTTGCTCAGTCAATAAGGAAAGGCAATTAGAATGCTTCTATTTGCTCTTAAATGTCTGAATTTGTCAATATATATGTTAACTTACATAATGATATGAAGCATTGCTACCAGACAGCATCTATTTCTTTGTATTTAACCACTACAGCTGTGACTAAGTCTTAAACATTATTAATGATATCAGTACATCAAGGGATTCTCTGCTGCTTGGGCTTAGTATCCTGCAGGCATTAGATAAATCCTCACATGGCATAACTCCACTTCATGTCAGGTTTTTAGATATTGATTGACTGAATGATGAGAGAACGCAAATGACAGTGTGTCTGGGAAGCGTGGCAAGGCTTAGTGGATGGTGTAACAGCAATGGCAACAATCTAAATACAGCTTGTGAAACTGTTGTGTCATACAGTGACAGCGATATCTGCATCTGCAAATCAGCAGACATAACATGTACAAGATAGTGGGGAAGCGGAGTACAAATCCTTCCACTCCTCAGGATCCGCTGTCATAAGCTTGATTAAAAACATGACTTGACTAGAAGGAATAGATAAAAATCTGTAATTCTCGGAAGCAGAGCAATAATATTCAGCCTGATAAAATACAAGATTTTCCTCCTTTCAAACTTGAAACTTCACCTCAAGGAATCACAGCAAACTCACAGAAATAGTTACATGAATTTGTCATCACGATGTAGTCATTTTGTGTTGCAGTCAAGAAGACAGAGAACAGCATTTAGACAAAAACTAACCTGACATTGTATTATTGAATAAGTATTTGCATTTGGATATCTGTCTCCATCACTCTGCACCTGTACATGCAGTAAAGAAAAGAGAGCTCTTACCCCTAGCAGGAATGTGTGCAATGGGCTTGAGCAAAGTGATGACTGTCTTCCACACAAGACAAATGCAGGATGATACTGAGAGTATTGGGAGGAATAGGGAAGAAATGAAGAATAGTAGAATATAACAACTGAAAAATTACTTTCCTTGGCAAGCACAGTGTCAGGCTGGCTGCCTGCAAAACTTTTCTGAGAGCTTTTTAGCCCTGGATTCAAAGTTTCTGATGACTACTTTTCCTGTGTTTGGGGGAATTGTTCTTTTCTGCCTCTTCCCTATTCTCTACAGGAAAAAGTCTCCAAAAACAAACAATGAACTAAAAGACAAAGAGGACAAACATGCTGCTGGCTGATTTAACTATTTCTTACTGTAACAAAATTAATGATTTTTTTTTTTTTAATGGAGTGTTTTGTATCAGCAAAAAGAGCAAGTTGTTTTAGCCTGCAAACACGTCATCCTTAAGGACTTTGAAGTGTACTAGGTGACACAAACTGCAAACTATTTCTGAACAGACATTCTTAGTAGGACAGATGCAGACACCCGTTCCTTAGCTTCTCAAATAAAAGGCTTCGCCGTGCGTAATCTCTGTGTGCCAGCAGTCCTGACTTTGTTGAGTGACAGTCTGGGCATGGCCTGGAGGCGGCATGTGTGGCTTTGATCACCAGTCTGTGGTGTGGAATCAGTTTGAACCTTTGGTATTTTGGTTTAAAAGTGCTAGTAATATTCTGTGAGTCTGACAGTGGTTCATAAAGGCATGAAGGTATAATATTGGGCAGTTGCTGTGCTGCAGGGGGGGCATATTTCAATGTAAAATTCTTCCAGATTCATCTTATCACCATTCTCTTTCGATGTGTGTTCAAGGCAATTAAACAGAGTGAAGAAGAATCATACTAGTATCTACAATACATTGCAAAAGACCATATATTTTTATTTCATACACTGAAGCATTCCTGCTAGTATACGAGTGTTGCAAAAAACAGGAGATAGTTTGCAGTTCAGTCTTTATCTTCTATTTCAGGATATCTGTCAACTGTTTACCTCTCCATGCGAATTTCTTACAGTGGCAAAAGCACCTAATTTGTACAGCTTGCTATAGTTTCTGCTATTTTCTATTGTCATCTCTCATTTTTCCTAATTGCCACATTAACATAAACATTTAACCAGGATGAGGATTTTGACCAAACTGGTCATGTCTTTTAATTTGTGGAACTCTCTCTCCATTTTGGAGATTTGTCTTTTTCTTTCATTTTGCCATTTACATTCTCTTACAGCCTGCTTCGTTTACAATTTCTTTTTTACTCTGGAAATAAACCTCTGCAAGAAACAGAGTATAAATGTTAGTGCTTCCTCTGAATGTCCTCTGTTTCTACATGTTTAATGTAATCTAGTCATAACTGCAGGCTTCTAGGCAAGTAACTGCTAGAGGTGATCTAGTGATTAGATGGTAATGACACTCAAAACAGAGAAACCTTGTTTTGGATTCAGTGTCTCACATTGGAAGGTTTTCTAAGAAAACTATACGTACCCTAATCATGATGTATTACTTACTTTGGGAGCATGTTAATATAGGGCAAGTTCACATGTTAGAAAGGGAAACTTCCTTTAGTTCTCTAGCTTGTGAATATTGAAACACCTATCCTGAATTTTTTTTTCTTATCTGAGAGATCCATAGGTATTCAAGATCCCATCTCTGAATTACTGTAAAGACTGCTGGCATTCAAGAAAATCAGTGATGTTTCTAGCCTTTGTTTATGGGATAGAGACTGACTTCATTGAGAAAAGAGTTAAAAAAGCAGCAGAAAGAAAGCTGTGAAAATGCAGAGGAGGGATGAAGCCCAGAAGGACATGAATTAGGAGCTGGTGTGTGTGTATGTATAAGCCTAGGATACATGTATCTGTAGGAAACAAGACTTTATTAGCTTGTTCTGGTATTCTTCAAAATTCTTACTAATACAGAATTTCACAACTGTGCGCAGGTTGTGTCAGAAAACTGATGTTTTCTGACACTAAAGTAATGCAAGTCATCACAGAGGTTTCTGTACTGGCCACTGAATCAAATTTCTTGTTAATAACTGAATTTTCTAAATCCTTGTGCTTGTTACCCAGAGCTCTGGCATGGCCACATAAACATTTGATAAAAAACGTGTGTTGGTTGGGTGGTTTTGTTTTTTTTTTACATTCCTTGTCACATTTGTTCCAGTACAGTGAGTTTGTGCTACTTTTTCCTTCACTGCACAATTTCCATGTA
Source organism: Calidris pugnax (assembly GCF_001431845.1). Taxonomy (NCBI): domain Eukaryota; kingdom Metazoa; phylum Chordata; class Aves; order Charadriiformes; family Scolopacidae; genus Calidris; species Calidris pugnax. Next base: position 7,548,116 of record NW_015090810.1, read on the forward strand.
TTATTAGTTTGAGCAATGAAAAGGGCATTTAAACTAGTCTTTGGCTAAGAAGATTAGCTACTTCTATCTGTGAGATGCAGGCAGTCCCACTTGAACAGGCCTTTCTCCTGCCCGAATATCTCCCAATGCACCACTAGAGTCTTTGGCTTCTTGGCCCACAATTCCCCATCATAATCTTTTTTTTCTTTTTTCTTTTTCTTTTTTTTTTTTGTTTCCCCTTTGCTTTCCTGTTTTATCTTCAAGGATTGGAGGGATTTCATAGACTTTCTGTACTTGTGTTGTACTTTTAATAGGCAAAGTGTGTAAGGGAAAACACCTCTTGAGGTCTTGTTATATAAGGTGCAAACCTGATGACATTCTGGTCTTGCTTTTGGGAGTTAGCTGAGCGTATAAGGAAGTTTTGCTCTCTTCACACCAGGAATGCCAGGGAGCTCCTCAACAGGAAGAAAACACAGCAGGACTGACCTTCAGGCAGAATTTCATGTGAAGTTTCTCCTCATTTGAGAGAAGCTCTGGTGAATTTGGAGGGAGACAGACCTTTTAGTTCTTGCAAATCCTTCCCTTGATACAAGCTGCCAGCAGGAGCTCTGCTGTTATTGATGTGGCCCTCCTGAAGCTCTGTGGTTGCTACTGGGGAAGAAAATACATGGGGAGTTGAAACAGATCAGCAGTACCATAGCTCCTAATTAGACCGTGTTTCTCCGTGTGTGGATGGATGCAAACATGCACAATGTAGAGCAGACTTAGACTTGGAAATTTATTTGTATATTCACCCTTAAACTTAGAGAAATGAATGTTACAGTGACCAGAGAAGACTAGTCTAGGGCAGAAGAATTAATTTAGTGGCAAAAGTTGTTTCATAGTGATAAAAACACTAACTCTGATTCCCAGTGCATTATTTTAGTTGTACCCCATGGGAGACATTAGCATTACATCACTGTTAAATTTTCTGGAGCAGATTTCTGCTATTAAATTGAAAATTTCAGAAAATTTGTACGCTTGAGGTATGGTGAGAAATGCATATCCTATATTCCAAATTCACTGCAAAATTTAGTAGGACTTTCCTTTCCCTTCTCTCTGTCTTCTGCTTAAATGTATGAAATTGATTTATAGTGAGACGAGTTGGCTTAACCTCACTTTCCATCAGTTTGAAATTGGCTTCTATCCAGTATTCACTTTATTTAAATATGATTAGCTGTTCTTTTTCATCTTGTTTGTCTTGTATTTCTAGTGTTGGAAAAAACAGCAAACTGCAGTATATGTGCTAGTTTTTGCCTTTGATCTAACGTCAGCAAGTTCAGTTCATTACATAAAGCATGAATAAAGGTATTTTAATAGAATTCAAGTTAGGTCAAAGCTGTTGAAGTTTGAACCTGTATATATATTCTAACTAGGAACTGTGTGTTCTGACAGAAAAAGAAATACATTTCTATTATTTTTGTTCTCTTAGCCATTTTTTCATTGGATCAATAGTACAGAATGAAAGAGTGATGGTCTAGGGAACAGACTTAAACTGGAAAGGTAAAGGTGTCACTTTCCCTTGCAGTATGCTTTGGATTTAGAAGAACACATTTAATTATAAAAAATCAGATATTCTCTGTCCTCCATATACTCCTCCCTTGAATCTGAATGGTCGCTTGAAGAAGAATAAATTGCCAAAAAAACCCAAAACAAAACCATCAAAAAACCCACCAAAACCCATAGCGTAATATGCAAGCATTGATGTTTTTCCAAACACAGAGCCTTGAGTTCTAATGCTAGCTAAGTTTTTGGTGATGTTAGGTATTTACAATATCCATCTTAATTTATTATCAGAATAAATAATGGCTGTGTAGTTGGGGATTTGTTTTTGAATTTTGGGGGCTTTTTTTTTTTCTGTGTAATTTTTATCAAAGTATTCTGTCTCACTGCTCGTTTTTTGTTTTTGTTTGTTTTTTTATTTGTTTGGGTTGTTTTGTTTTGTTTTGTTTGGTTTGGTTTTTTCCGTTTGGTAGTTTCTGAAGAAGAAAGCTGAAGTCTTTCCTTGTATGGCTTTCACAGCCCCTCAGCTAGGATAGACCTGCCTGGTAGAATCTTACTCAGTTACCAAAATATTTCAGTATTGGACCTTGCAGCTATTGCTGCAGCATCCTTCACTGCTACAAAAGGTATCCCTTCGTGTCCCCTTCATGTTTATTATTATTTGCTGCTGTTTTTTCTGGAAATTCTTTTAAGAAATAGATGGGTAGCTTTGGTTGCCATCTCTTCCTTCTTTTCTCCTCCTTGTCCCAATATGATAGGCAGACTTCAGCTTTGCTTCTTTGGGAAATCAACTGTGGTTTGACATCTTCACTATGCTGAATGAGGATTGTGATATACAGATTTCTTTTTCAGATTTGAGGTTTTTTCATGGTACATTTTCTACTACCCTGTCTGATGCCTATTTTCTGTATGGTCCAACCCACTTAGCAGTAGTGCTGCGAAATTTCCTTCTAGCCCATAGCTGGTCAGTGTGTCTCTTCTTGACTCCCTCTGGGAAATGTCATACGATTTGTGGGGATATACCTGTGTGACATTAACACCCCGTTAATGATAAAGTTTGATTCTATACACATTTCTGCCAGTCCAAAGAATCATACTTCGATTCTTTAATCCCATTGTTTCCACTACTCTACAACCCACAAACCAGGCTTGAAGTCTTCCACTGCTAGGTGGGATCGTTGTTATAGTTTCTAGGCAATTGCAGCACTGAATTTTGAGTTCCCCTTTTTCCTGACTTAACACAAATCTTGTTTTCATGTTTCTTATTTGAAAGCTAGCACAGGGAAATCAGATGCTAATTGGTTGCCCATCCATGTATGATTTTTTCTGCTTTAAAGGTAATATTGATTGAAAGCTATCTCACTGCACTGAAAATATGATAACTTTGTCACGTTTTGGTTGGTTCTTGGCAATCCTTATTAATTGACTCCAAAATATTCAGATTATAGTATTGTATTTCTGTAAATATTGAAAGATTTCAAATATTCTAAAAAGTTGGTTTCAAGCTTCTTTTACCACCAGTTTCCCAGAGATCATCTTTCTGATTATTTTCACCATACCTGTAATTTCTGGAAAGCTGGAGTTGATTATTCTAGTATGCTGTTTGCCAAAGTGACTGGTTTAATTTGTTTCTGAATGGCAGCATTGACCGTGTCCTGCAAGACCAGCTTGCTGGCCTCTTTCTCAGCAGCCACCTTAGAAAGCCCTAGGATTGCTTTCTCTCCGGTCCTGTTGAGAGGCCGTAGCTGCTGCTGTCCTTGGAATATACAAACATAGCCACAGTATGAAGGTAAATACAAGGAAGTCAAGGAAGAATTGGTGTGATAAAATTTGTTGCTTCATACTATTACAGCCACAATCTTAAATCCACCACTTCTTTTCATTTTCTCTTACTTTGATGTTTTTCTTCATGTTACTGTCCTATTATAGGACAAGGAAAGCTTTCTCATATGGTAAATTAACCTGCTTCCCCCCGCTATTGCTGTTGTGGCAGCAGTTACTTAATTACTTATTTTGAGGGATAGCATAATTCATAAAAATTCAGCAACAGCAGCTCCTGGGCATAGATTGAAGAAAGAATTCATAAACCAAACAGTTGCAAAAAGAAAACACCTTGACATTATTCTGAAATGGAAATAAAATATTTATTGGCCTTTTAAACCAGTAAAAGCTTAATTATGCTCCATTGAAGAAGTAATACATTGCTGATATGTTTATAGAAAAGTAAGCGCTGAAGTACAAATCCTCCATATAATAGAAGCTTTTCTAAGGGTCTGATTCTCAAATGCACTATAGTGTTCTTGGTGTATGATTCATCTAGTATTACAACCAGTATGGCATCCGTCTTCATTCTTGGCATTCTCAGTACTCCGTACCTCTAAAGCAGATCCTGGGGACTTGTAGATGTTGCTGCATACTTTCTCAAGGCATCAGTTAAGTTTTAACACAACTGGAGAAAAATAAGGCCTATAATACAAGGGATAGTTATGTTTTAATTGAACTTAAAGCGATTTGGAAACACATTTATTCCCTTAAGCCTTAGTTAGCACAGATAGCAAAACCAGAATCTCAGTGTCAGGGAAAATAGATATGATCACTGTAGCTTAAGACCCTCCAGGCTCTGTTAGAAAAGTACTAATAAATGCATACACAATTGCCCCTGAAACAACTTTAGTTGGAGTAAGAAGGTTTGGTCTTAGGATTACACTGAGAACAGGAATATATTGCATGGTTCTTAAGAACAGAATTGTAGTAAGGCATTTCCTTTTCCTTCTTATCACACCCAAGACGTATAGTTATAGAAAGCTCAGGTAACTGAGTCTAAACTTTGGGTTTTTTAACTGAAAAATAGTTCCACAATTTCACCTTTCCAGTCTTTCAGAATCTCCTCTTGGCTCTCTGTACTGTTAATTCCTAACTGCAGTTGCATATCTAGATTTACTTTGATTTCTTGTCTCGCTTTAGTTTCATTCAATTTTAGGAGATGAGTAGCTTGAAATTGCTAAACTCTGTGTTAAGCTATGATGCAATCTGCTCCTAATTCTCAGAGTAAAGGGAGGTGTTTCCCCAGTGAAGCGTACTCCTCATCTTCCCTTATTTTGCTGAAGTCCATTAGACTTTGCTATCCAAGAGACAGCCTATCTCAAGCTGATTAATTAGCTACAGCAGGATTGACAGTATATCAACTATGAGCTTTGTTTGTATTATGCTACAACACTAAGCTAGAAAACTTCTATGATTACTTATAATTAAGCTGTTTTAAGGGCACAATATGTATCAGGATCTGGATTCATTATATGGATTTGCTTCCTGAAAGTAAAAAAAAAAATTGCAGCACAGCCTCTGAAAGGTTTATTCAAATCCTTCAAAATTCAGATGAGGGAACAAGAATATGTGTGCTTGTGGAGTGAAAGATCTCCAGCAGTCTGAAGTATTGCATTAAATGCTTGGGAGCTACAGCTTTATATTCATTATTAAACAATGCACTGTTGACATAAAGAAAGATTTAATTTTTTATTTTAAACAAAGCAAGAAAGTTCTTCATCATAATCCTTTTGAAAATAAGAGCTTGTAAAAGAGTGATGACATTCTCAATTTTAAATAGTTTACAGTTATAAATCAAAAGCTGGATGTTGGATTTTGCGTTTGTAAACAAACTCCCAAACTGGATCCACTATTCTGTTTAAGAATATCTGTAGTTGCAAGGAAAAGATCAGTCTTGGGAAAGTGGGATATCAATCACCAGCATTGATAATAATGGAGTTTTTGCTATAAAGACATACTTGTGTTAAAGAGATTATTTTCCTAATGCCTCTTGTTTAATTTAAATAATCAATCTAAAGATTTGTTTAAGTAAGCAGAGTTTTATTGTCTTCTGAAGGCTCTGAATGCTACTGAGAGAAGCAGAGTGACTGAGCAAGCAATAGAGAAGATCAGTATTATGTTTAGCTCTTATTAACAAAATGAAAATAATAAAAAAGGTATGAAGACTCAGGGGCTGATTCCCACAGGTGTGTACCTACATATATATGTATACACAGACATATATACATATAATTATTTAAAACTGTCTTCAGTCCTTTTTATGGCTCAGTGTCTTGCTCATGGGGCACTGTTGTGTTTTAGACACTTGTAGCTGCATTCTCTTACATTGCATCAGGATTAATTCTCATTCAGAAATGTGGCTGACATGCGTAGGTGGGTGATACATAAGCAGCCTGCTTTGAAATTTTTTTCCTGTGACTTTTTGTTCTCCAGTTGTTTTTGCCCTTCACCTGTTTTGCATTATTTGTCTTGCTTATAAGAAGTTAAAAAATATCTGATTTGCAAATCTGAAAGAGAAGAAAAGATCAGAATAGTTTACTGTTATATAAAGTTCCTGTCTGTTATTTGTGGATATTGATACAGAATTACAGATTATGGACTGTAATCAGACCAGTCTGGAAAATAATCAGCTATAGAGACAGAATTTTAAGAAACAATTTTTATCAAGCAAATTTAATGCAGTCTTTTCAAATCCTTCTGTCCTAGCTACTAGAATTCAGAGTGTTACAATTGCCAAATCTGATAATGCTTAATGAGGTTAACATTAAATTTGATAATGTGTTATTTGAGTAGTCAGTGTGAAAACTCCTGTGACTAATGTGATTTTGTCCTTGCTTTTGGGAGTGTTTCTGATGATGCGATAAACTCCTGTCTTTATGTTGGTTTTGGCTTGGGAAGAAGAGAGAAAGTGCAGAAAACTTTCCGTTCTGCTTGCTTTTTTAGAGCAAAAGGCAAAAAGGTGCAACTATAGGGCCCTGAGTTTCACTGCCCGACATATCCACCTTTATTGATCAAGACCTCAAGCTACTGTTTTTGTGACCATAATTATCAGAGTCACCTTATGCATAGACTGTAGTCAAGGTGGTATGAGACATCTCAGTTATAACACATCTTCCCTTATAACAAACGTGTTTGTGCTGGTTTGACTTGCCTCCTATTCACTGCCTAATGGCTGGACCATAAGAGACTTATGATTCTGCTACTTATGTTGCCTTAAAGGAAGGTGGTGGTTGGGTTTTGGTTTTTTCCAATTTAAATCATTAAATCAGAAGACAACAAAACCGAGTAATAATCTTTATACAGATGATTCTGTGGTTTGCTCTTTCTGTTAGCCTCATTCTTAACTTTTTAATTTCCCACTGCCACAAGCAGTGCTAGGAGGATTTAAAGGCAATTAGTCGTGGCTTGCAGACTGCCCATTTGAACAGTAGGCATTTATTTTTATGTCCAGAAGTCCACATTTATTACTGCAGATGAACCAACAGGGTGTAATTTCATAGTTAGTTCAATGCTCTAACTGGTTATGTGAACCAGGAAAATGAAACTTTAAATGTTGTTGCCCAATATTCCATTGATTTACAGACAGATTATTATAATAATATAATCATCTTGGAAAGGCAGCTTATGTCTCCAGTCACAAATGAATTCACACAGAGTATGACCACCTTCGCATTGTTGTAAAGAGGAGTGGGCACTGTGCAATAAATCTGAGAAGAAGTGAATTGAGAATTCTACTTTGGAAGTCTTAACTGCCTGTTGAGACACTGTATAAATACCTGAATGTGTTCCCTAAAAGCTGAATTTGTAAAATGTGTGGTCCCAGAAAGCAAGTCTCGCCCTCAAGTGTAAGTGGTTCAGTTTTACTTCGAACCAGGAAATAGCTCCCTCCTCCTCAGCTCCCTAGATTAATAATGAATGCAGATCACGTGAATTATAGACAGCTTCAGATTTGTCCATGTGTGAAATGAGTTTTGGTAACTTCACTACCTGAAGGCACCTCAAGGCCAAGTCCCAGAATTTGTCTCATATACTTGTTGTCAGACTTTGCACTTGATCCTACACTGCTTCAGAGTCTAAATGTCTCTTATTCTGCATTGTCTTCTTGATAGTCAACCACAAGGGTCTCCATGCCATTGTTGGCCCTCTCAGGAGGGCTCCAGTCCCAGCTGATACTGACTGTGAGTTTGCTGGTATTTCATACTGCAACTTTTACAGTATTCATTAAAAAAATCAGGAGAGCCATCAAAACAAATGTCACTTTTATGCATTGTCATCAAGATTACTGTGGGCAATATCAAGATTTCTGGTTTTGTACATCCGTTGCTTTTGGCCTTTTAGGGAGGCCTTGCCACAAAACATCAAAGGTGCACTGAACTGTCTCAAACAGTCCTACCTCAGTGCTCACCCTAGTGAAATTAATGTTTATGCATAGGAAGTGGTACTGTCTTGGCTGCTTCTTTGGTGATTACTGCTATAACTATGCTGTTTGAGTAGTTGTGTTGCTGAAGAGAGGAATGGGTTTCCACTTCTCTTTGGGTGCTCTAACCAATATCTTTATGGAATAATAAGCATATCCACCTCTCAAGTTTACCTGAAAACAGAAGAGTGAAAAAGAATTTTCACATTTTCAGAGCATGCTTTGGTCCTCAAGAGCTTGCAGTTACAAAGTCTGCTGCCTAAGCCTTGCAGAGATTTGGATTTCAGATGCATTCCTCTGCATGGAATGGCTCATTGCTCTAGCTCTAACCACCTCCATGCCCAGCATGCCTGATGCATTTGAGTCCCATCCTGAGGCACTTAACTCTCCCTGTGTGCTGTACAGCAAGCTTAAGAGCCTGACTTTGTATTCCATTACTCTGAAAAATCATTGATGCTCTCAGAGCATGTGTGTTTGCCAGGTATTTCTGAAATCATGTCTGTTTTTCATCTTACTGCAACTGCTCGCTATGTTTAATCACCATATATAAAATTGCAGTTCTAATTTTAGCATCACAATTGGCTGCTGTGGAAGTGGCTGTAATGAACAAAATGAAAAGTTATTAGCCAAATCCTTTTTCCTGCTCTGCAATCTAATAGTCATCTGGAGAAATCTCTTCAAAGTTGTTATAACAACTTTATGGTCTCAGTACAGAGGAAGCTGTATGCCTCTGCTGAGGTTTTAAGCCAGTGTTATACATTGAACACCAACACACTGATTGGAGGGGGGCAAAAAAAAAAGAATTTCCCCTTCATGAAGATTTTGCCTGATTTTAGGAAAGTCTAAATGTACAAGGTAGCTCCCTTTTTGTCTCAGATGGTTCCAGGTGCAGAGGAGGGCAATGAAGCTGGTGAAGAGCCTGGAGAATAAATCTTATGAAAAGCGATTGAAGGAGCTGGGACTGTTTAGTTTGGGGAAGAGAAGACTGAGGGGTGACCTCATCACTCTCTACAACTACTTGAAAGAACATTGTAGAGAGGTTGGTGCTGGTCTCTTCTCACAGTTAATTAGCAATAGGACAAGAGGAAATGGATTCAACCTGCAACACAGTAGGTTTAGACTGGTCGTTAGGAAGAAATTCTTCACAGAAAGAGTGGTCAGACATTGGAATAGGCTGCCCAGGGAGGTGGTTGAGTCACCATGCTTGGATGAGTTTGAGTCATTTAGATGTGGTGTTGGGCAATATGGTGTGGGGGGAACTTTGTAGAGTGGATGGTTGGATTCGATGATCCTGAGGGTCTTTCCCAACCTGGATGGTTCTATGATTCTATGATATATGAATTTGCTCTTGTGCATCGTATCTAGACCTGCTGTAGTAGATGTGGGTTGCTGTCACTTAGGAGCAGAAATAGGCCTTAACAGAATATACAGGTTTTCCTTAAGATATTTCCAGTGGATAAGATAGTAAAGGAGATGTTGCTGCTTATGACTGTATGGTTGGAACACTTGCCCAGAAATTTGAAAGTTTACAGTCCTTCCCTAGGACAGTCAGAATCATACCTGAATGCTATAACTAGTAGGTTATGGAGTTGCTGTCCCTCACATGCTCTGTTTTTCTGGTCACACGAACCTTTTAAATACTTTGCTGGGCACCACTGACGTGAGGGAGGAGAAGACTACACAGGGTAGTTGGCACCCTGAGCTTAGAATGATGGTAAAAACAGCTCCAGTGCCTCAAGCTGAGGGTGGCACCTCATCTACACTTCCTTTCTCCTGGGCAGGACTTACACCGTTGTACTGTCCTTAAAATGTGAGTGGTTCTACACTCTGGCAGTGAGTGTGTCCAGATAAAAATAATGAACTGTAGCCAGCTGCTTTGGCAGAACAGGTGTTAGTGCTCTCCTTCAGCCTGTGATTTGCATAGATAAATGTAGAGATGTGCTGCCTTGACTGATGTCCCTGGTCCTTGCGGAGAGAGGGATTTGGCACTCACCACTACCCTTGGCATTCCCCTCAGCTAGTTATGCCCTATTTAGTATATGACTTGTTTTCAGATGTGTTTTTGCACCACCATCATTTCCAGCTCATGTTACAAGGAAGCTAAATGTGTGTAAAGTCCAGAGTCCTCTTCCGGGACCCAGCTCCCACAAGCTGTGTTCTGCAGTATTTAACTTGTAGCTACTGGGACACTTAATTTCATCTGTAACTGAGTTCATCTTGACTATGCTACCTGAAGTTACCTTGTACAATATAAACACATAGTAAGCACAGAACCAGAAAATAGCTGGTTTATTGATTACAGCTCAGGATTCATTTTCAAAGATTCCAGGTATGTATAGAGGAACAATCTATCTCCTGTTCTCCTGAAGATATTACCTAGAGTATATGACTGATCTTGTCCATTTTAATTTTTGTTAACTGTAGGATGTGACACTCGGTGTGTCTGAACTTACATCCATGTAGAACATTATAAATTCTTTGGAGTCAATTCAGAATATGGAATTCAAATTATCTGTCTTACAGGAAGAAGTGACCAGAAAATTATTATTATTTTTTTTATAAAGTAAGGGAAACCTTCAGTTTATCTATAACCTAGTGGATAATTTCCAAAAAGTACTCAAAGAGGAGGAATGCAATATATTTTAGGTATTGATTACACTCAGTTTTCAGAACTTCAAGTGTTTTCCAGAATCACTACAGTCATTCTTCACTACCTTAACGCATAGATCACAATGTTCCTTATTTTACCAAAAGCTGGGGGTAAGGGAGTCATGACATCATATATGAAAATGCTCTACACGTACCAAAAATTGTGATATTCTAGTTCTTTGGGTTCTATACACAATCTAGAAATACAAGCATTAATATTTCAAAATGTAGTTATTAATAAAAATAATATTTTCTAAGCTTTCTTCAGGCAAATTCAGAGACTAAGTGTCTCCATATTTTGAAGATACTGATCTCTGTGTGCTGACTCTTAGATCCCATGCACTACTTTATTTATGTATTTTTTCCATGGCAGTCTCTGTACTTTTTCTTTGATCATAAAAAGTACGGAATTCTGCGCTATAGAAGTATGATAGAACATGCAGGTCAGAGCTAAAAATATTGAAGTTTTTATTAAAGTCGGTATGATTTGATGAAATTGAGCAAAATTAAATACTAATGTCTGACAGCATTTCAAATTTTATGTTGTTTATTATTCCATATAAGTTTCTCTTGGATGAAGATTTAAATTCTTAATAATTTTCTGCCTAAAACAGTTCTGAAAAGGTTCTTCCTTTGTCAAGGAGAAATTGTATTGTGGTTAGAGGTTACAAACATTATACACTTATGTCTTACGCATATTTGATCCTAAGTTTAATTTTTCTTTAGACATGTATTTGAAATATGTGGAGCCATAAAAATGGGAGCTATGTTTGCAGTGCACAAATGAGATCCTGTTTCAGATGTATTCTCTGGTTTTAGCATAATTGTATTTCCTAGTCTGGATACTTTAATGTTGGAACAAAGGAACTTCTGAGTAGATAGGCAAAAAACTTTAATGTGGGAGTGGTCAAACATTGAAATGGGTTTTCCTAGGGTTGGTATGTATCTCCATCTATGGAGATATTTGGTACCCTGAGCCTGACCACATTGGGCAGACTGTAGCCAACAGGCAGAGGGAGATGATCCTTCCTCTCTTTTCAGGCCAGGTAAGAGCACACCTGGAATGGCATGTTGCTGTGTCCAGATCTGGCCTCCATGGTACAAGAGGGACATGGGCATTTGGTTTCAGTCCAATGAAGGCCCACAAAGATGATGAATGGATTGGGGCATCTGCTGTAGTAAAAGAGGCAGAGCAAGCTGGGACTGTTTAGCCTGGAGAAGAGAAGGCTTGGGGGATCGTGTCAATGTGTATAAATACCTGATGGGGGAGAACAAAAACAGAGGGGAACTCTTCTCAGTGGTGTACAGTGGAAGGACAGGAAGAAATGAGCAAAAAATGAAATGCAGGAAATTCCATGTCATTGTAGAGGTGACCAAACCTAGAGAAATCGTAGAAAGTCCGTCCCTGGAGACAGTCACAAATGTGACTGGACAAGGCCTCGAGCAGGGCCTGCTCGAGTAGACCTTGCTTTGAGCAGGGAGTTTGGACTAGACAATGTGCCAAGGTGCCTTCCTACCTCAGCTGTTCTGTGATTCTCTGACTGTAGCCCCTGGTCTTCATCTTGATTTTTGTATTGTAGACCAAAAAAGTCGAGGCAATAGCACTCAGACAGGCTGAAATCACTACAGATTTCCTTACCGACTAAAAAGGATGAGCATATTTTAATTCTATTTAATTCAATATGCAATTATTGTAACTTTTTCCCCCAAATCCTCCTTCAGGCTTTAAAAGCAATAACAGTGAAACAGAGCTATAACCTCTGAGTTGAATTGAATATGATTCCATGTGCTAATAAGTGTTTTTGAAAAACAAAGATCTTAATAAGACAAATAACATTAGTTTGACCCTCCTTTGAGCAGGAGGTTGAACTCTTTGATCTCCTGAGCTCCCTGTTGTTCTGTGATCCTGTGATTCTAAAATTGCTGAACCATGGCAGTTCTTGTTACATTTTTAGAACACTAAAGATGGTTTATCTTTCACACATTATAATTCTGAAAGTGTTGGTATTATTAGCAATGTCCAGAGCATCAAAACTTTTAATTCTGGGTTCATGTATTTCTAGATGATGATAGAGTCTTTGCAAGGTGGTCTGTTGCTTGTTTTTCATGTAAAATAACTGATTTATTTTATCATAGTGCTATGATTTTTATTTTTTTTTCTGTAGAGGGGGGTAATGATTTTTGTAGTGACTATGTTGGGGAGATGAGAATAATCTCTAAACGAGGGATAATGTCGATCCTTATAGAGAGCTTTTCTGCAGTAACGAATTTTACTTTCTGTAGTAGATCACGTATCACTTTTTCTTTGAGCTGCCATCAGATCCATGAAACCTTTAATCTAGCACCATTTTCTAGATAACTTCTGAAACAGTTCCAGCAGAGAACTTATGCATCAGCAGTGGGTTTCAAGAAAGCCTGTATTCAAGAATATCTGTTGTGAAGTCATTTTTAGTACTTCTCTTGAACTGTGGAAATGTTAGTGCTTTACCAGCAGTTAAGTACAACTCGTATCAAGTTAGTGATTTACACTACAAAGAAGTGTGAAATTAAAATAGACATTTAGAATTGCTTATTTTACAATCTGCTTTTGCGGTGTATGGAAAGTATTTGTTTGCCTCAGTTGTGCATGAACATTTCTGGATGCAAATGCAGCCTTCTATGGCTGGATGTGGCGTATAGAACTTCTTGCTGAGAATACTGATGAGGACTGAAAAGTTGTCAAAGGAAATGGATTTCCGAAAACTCCCTGTGGCAGGTAGACATTAATATTAAAAGGTATGCAGCATGTGACATGGGCTTCTGTAGGCTTAAAATTATTCTGAAACAAGGAAAAATTGCTTTCCAGAAACTGTGCACAGTACTGAAAACATACTGTTTCCCAGCTGATAATAATAACTTTTGCAAAAACTGCAATAATAGCATTTATGTTCAGATAAACAGGACTTACAACATCTCTTTCCATGATGACGTTTGGTGGTTACTAAACTGTTAAAGCTGTTGTTCTAGAAGCAAAGTTCTTGGGCCTCTGTTAGTTACCAAACAACCCCTACAATCAAAAAAATATGATAGACAGTAGCATTTAAAAGAACTTTCAAAAAATCTTGTCAAACCCAAAAGCCAAAAAAGAGGGCAGGCAGAAGTCTACAGAAATAGTGTAATGAAACAGTGGCTGCCTTCTGTCCTGAGCAGAGACTGAATAATTGCATGGCTTCCTCTTCTTTAAAACCGGAATGGAAGTTCTGAGGGAGGTAGGTTGACTAAGATTTTCAGAAGGTCAATGTACTGAAAATAAAAAGAACATAGGGAAGAGAGAAAGTGTACCTATTTAATGCAAAAATGATTATATTTTGAACAGTTCGTCAAAAATATCAATGGTCAAGACATTCTTTACTTGGTTGTACTTACTAGAGTTTCAAATGAGAAGAACTATAATTGCTTATCTACATACACAAGTTTAACCTTACATATTATTGAATACTGCTGGAAAGAGTGACATGATTGGAGTGTTAAATTCAACAGTCACAGCCTCTTTAAGAAAGATCAAGTGGGCAAAAGTCAAGAGGGAGCACTCAAAAATAGCATTTCTTGTTGCTGTGTCAGTGACCTCTTGAAGAAACTCTCTTGAAAGAAAATTAATATTTAAGGGATTACTGTCAGATTAGAGAAATATGAAGCAAGTTATCAGTATAAAGTTATTTCCTGATGTTTCAGAAGACCATCAGATCACACTAGCAAAACGAGATGCACTTGGGATGTTGTTATGATATATACAGGGGGAAAAAGAAGATATATGATACAAGACTTCAGTCTGGATGAAGCGTGTTAGAAACACAAACTTCTTGAACAATAACAACAAAAAAGACTATTGAATATAGAAGTTTATATTTAAATTAACACAGTTTATAATTGTGAATTGTTTAATAATAGTACTCCCTCTCCAGACATCTGCAGACTGTCCTGATTATAAAAAACAAACAAACAAAAAACTAACTGACTTGCTGTCTGACGTTTAATGAAAACAAAACTAAAAAGGAGAAAGTGTTAACAACTGATGGAAACCAGAAAGTAGGAACACTTGGAACATAACAAGGTCCTGAGCAACCTGTTATGATTAGTGCTGCTCTGGGCAGAGATTTGTTCTAGCTGACCTCTGGGGGTCCATTTCTATCTAAATTTTTCTGTGATTCTAGGATGGTAAGAGAGAGGAAAGTAACAATAAGACATTTTTAAGTATATCGGAAACCAAAGGAAATCTAACAATGATACTAGTTCGTTGTTAGGAGGAAATAGTATTGTCAGTAACAAGTATAAACAGCAGAAGTATTGACTGAATATTCTTGTACTTCCTGTGTCTGTTTTGGGGGAACAAAACAAATCTTATCACAAAACAAATGCTGTAAGCTTTTCTGCAGTAACTTGTGAAGATGATGGTTAGATGTTTTAAAAAAACTTGTTCTAAATCATTTTGTATTTAAGTTTTCTGAGAAATTAGTCAAAGAACACTGTGGCTGTTTGTCATGAATTTTAATGTCTTGGACCATTGAAGATCTTCAAAGGAACTGGAAGGGAGCTAACACCACTCCAGTAAGTTAGAAGACTATAAAGGATAGTTTGAGTTGATATAGGCTGAAGTGGGCCCTATAAAACGGAACACATGATGCAGGTTTTGAGTAATAATGAGCAGAGGAAGAAAAAAAATGACTCCTATATATTTATGAAAAATTATCTCCTACCAAACTTGCCTTGCTTTGATAAATTATAATTTTTGTTGAGAAAAAGATAATAAATTTTTGTAACTTGAGTTAGTTTCTAAGTAGTTTCTCATAAGGCATTTGCCTTGCAAAGGTTAGGGAATTATAAGTAATGGAAACAAGTCACTAGCACAGAATGATCATGATTAGTGAGAGAACAACATGTCTTAATATATTTCATACTCATCTTTTCTGGAAAGCAGTGCTCCTGAAAAGAACTATAATCTTAGTAGATAATTAGCTGGTCATCATAGCATGATGCTGCACTCGACAAAACAGGATTCTTGGAGGGATAGACAGGTAAATAGGGGAACTTCTAGAAGAAATTCTGTGTCCGGTTCTCATGCCCATATCAGATTATATTCATAAATTCCAAAATTTTCAGATAACAGCTATGCAAATAGCTGAAATGCGGTAAAAAGTTCTCCTTATAAGGAGAGATTCCAAGAAATCTGTTCAGACTCCAAAAAGATGATGGTGAAATTTTGTCACCTGAACTACATAAAACTTTTGATAACCACTTCAGACTACAAAGAAGAATATCAAGAATAATTCAAAGTGAAAGCTAGACAAAATAAGGCTAGAAATAAGGTATACACTTTTAACAGCAGAGATATTGAATAGAACAACTTAATGAAGCTTTAATTCAATTCTACCATACTAAGAAGTCAAGAGCAAATGTTTTTTTAAAGCTATGCTGTAGGTTAAAGAAAGTGCAATTCAGGATAGTCCTTTGGCATGTCATGCATATGAGGTCATCCTAGATGCTCAGAATTATTTGGTCAAGCCTTATCTACAAGTCAGTTGAACACAGATGTTTTTACAGGAAAATTGAAGTGTTATCCTTTATAGTACGAATGCATGGAAAATGACCTATTTAAAAAAAAATCAGAAAATCTTCCTTAGTTAAAAGAGAAAACTACTTGTTGTCTTAAATTGAGGAAAAGCATGAGAAGGAAATTATTCATCTGCAAATAGCATGAAGCAAAATTGTAGTGGATATTAACTGTTCATTGTACATATGATAAAGTATTTGCAAAAAAAAAAAAAGGGCAAGCATGACTAAGTTCTTTGCTCAGATCTTTTAACAATTTGGTAGAATGTTTTTGGTCATAAATCCACAATGCAAAAATGGAATGACTCTGTCCTGATTTTTGAGGACACCCTAGAGGCAGGCAAATGTCTTTAAGTAAAAAGACAATATTTGCCCTCTTAAGGTTATATTATATTTTTCATTTTCAACTCAAAAGTGGGTTCATGTGAATATTGCCTGGGGGAAGATAGGAAGGAAGCAGTATTCCAAATCACATTAGTTTGCAGGGAGAGGAAGGAATTTTTTTTTTTATTCATAAATTAAAACAGAAATAATTTTATTAAATGTTTGAACACCAGCTCCTTAAACCACATGAAAAAGATAGACTCAGTTTTCATCATTAGTAATTGTCTAGCTTCTGTACTGTAAAGTAAAGTGTGCCACTATGCCCCAAGACATCATGTATGCAACAGATTCTTCTGGAGCTAGGAAGACATGGAAGTACTCTCTCAGGAAAATTGTCCTTGTACTTTTCTACTGCATCTGGGCCCAGTTGGCTAGGACTCTAGGGCAGTACCTACACAAGCACTTCAGATCTGCAGTGTGGTTTTGAAATAAATCCTAAGTTGTCCCAATTTACCATGTTTTGGTTCTTTCCAAGGGGATGTGTTCAAGTATATATAGCTTCCACATATAGCTTCCACAAGGGAGAACAAAGAGCCACGTCTGTTCTAGGGACACAGTTAATTCTCCAGAAACTGGTGCTCGCCCACAGGACCAGTTTAGAGCTAATCTGTATGATGCATTGGACACTGGGTCCTAAGCACCAACTCTTGTGCTAGGCAGATCAGCTCTTCTTTCTTTGCACTGCTTGCTGATGTTCACACAGCCTGACAGAAGTGCAAGCATGCAGCAGATCCTTGTCCCCTTTCTGTGGCAGGACCAGCAGAAACTACTCAGGAGGGAAGGTTGATGCCTTCTACTTCATCTGTGCCAGGTAAATAATTTTCCTGAACAGTTGTTGAGCTTCTCTGGTTTTTTGGTCCTGCGTTTTTAGAAGCCCAAAAAGCCGTCGTCGTTTTGTGACCAGAACCCCGAATATTCACAGGGCTGGGACATGAGTCCATATGGGTGCAGTTGTCACACAGAGCTTATCACGTTGTGTATCTGAGGCCTTCCACACTCTTACTCTGGGCCTTATGAACTTTTATTGAAACTGCTGTTTTGTAGAAGGGAAAAATAATTTATTTGCCAAGTCCAAAATCTTCAGGTCAGAAGAAACAACCATGACATTTAGTTTGATATCCAATTAAAACTCAGGCCAAAATTTTTCATCTAGTGTACATCTTTGTACAGCCCAATAATTTATGGCTAAGATAGACCATGTCTTTATGAGAGACATCCATTTTTGATTTAAAATGTTCTACAGAGAAACCAGCATATCCTTAAGTGAGGTGTTCCATTGATTAATTGCACTGACTCTTAAAATATTTCCAGTCAGACTTTGCTTAGCTTCAGTCTCCAGTCATTCATCTTCGTGCCTTTGTCTGTCAAGGAGCTGCTGCCACTGAAAAATCTTTTAATATATAGGTACCTACAAACTGAGACTTTCCTGCCCTTGGGGAAAATTGTTCAGTAAAGGCGACACACCTTGTCAAAATCCTTTCAAAGAAAAGAACCCAGAATTTAAAACATCACTGTTTTCAATTCTTTCCAATTACAGGGGAATAACAAGGAAAGGAGAGGTAAAGTTTTTTGTTCTTTCTATATAGTGTAGTTACACTGAGCTTGCAAGAGATGGAGAGAATTTTTTTACCAAACCATGGCCATGAGTTGAAATGAAGAAAGCCTGGAATAGCATTCCTTTTTGTTTCCTCACAGTTGCTATCATTTTCAGAGAGATATAGCATGGCTATATTTTATTTTTTTAAGTCAGTTCTGTCTCAGAAAGTCATTCCTAATGCAGATGCTACTAAATAAAGTTCTTTTTGTCCTGAATGATAACATTAGAAGAACCTAATGAGAAGTGTAGAGAAGGTGGAGCCAGGCAACCTGAGGTGTACAATGGTAGGACAAGAGCCAATGGACATAAGTTAGCATGGTTAGATATAAAGAAATTTATTTTATCATGAGAATCATCAGAGATGGGAGTAGGTTCCCAGAGAAGTTTTTTTAATCTTTGTCCATGGTGATGCTCAAAATTTGACTGTGCACAGCCCTGAGCTACTTCTTCTATAAAACCTTGCTTAGAGTGGGGAGTTGACCTGGATGATCTGCAGAGATCCCTTCCGCCCTGAATTCTTTGATTCTGTGAAGTAACACCACAAGTATGGCTACACAAGCATTTCAGCCTTTCTCTCATTGAGGGAACTTGACAAGGGCTCTCTCCTCCATCTGGTTGAGGATGTGTGTGAAGCTTGTTGAAAACTGCTGTCTTTGAGGCCAGGAGAACAACCCTCCAAAGAATTGTTCTATTTCCTTAGGCAAGTAGGCCCAAACCAGACAGCAGGTCCCCATTGAACTGTATTACCTAGGCACATGTTGCATGTAAAACCGTGTGTTATTGAACTGGTAGTCTAAGTTGGCAGCTTTGTTGCAACAAAAACCCATATAATTAGGTCCAAGATTTGAACTACCCACCTTTTGTATTGCTGGTTGTTAAATCTCAATCTCACAACTTGATCTTTTGACAGACAGTCACATTTGGGTAGATGGTGATACCTAAAATTAATTCCACCATTTTTTTGTAATAAGTAAATTGAAGCATGGCATTTGCATTTATTGAAAATTACACAGAAAGACACTAACAGGAAACAGAACTCATTTTTATTCACTTGCAGTTTGTCTCCCAGTTCTCTAGCCATTACAAAATATTACCTCTATCAGACAAGCCAATGTACAAGCAAAGCAAATTAATAGCTGAAAGAAAAATGAATTTCTCATTCTAGCACAGCGTGTTGTGTCACAAAATTTAAACAAGTATTATTCTATTACCTAATTCATTCCTTTTAATCAAACAAAGGATATGCCTGTCTTTGTAATTTTTCTATAAATAAACCATGAAGTCTGGAACTCTTTAAATCAGGGAAGCCAGGCTGTCAGCATTCAAATTCAAAAATGTCTCTAATATTATACTCTTTGATATGCATCTGATAAAAATAAACTTGTTACATAAGGTCCTGATTCAGCAAAGAAATTAACTACATGCTTAACTTTTAGGTATATAAGTGAACTTGATAGTATTGAGTAAGGGCACGTATATCTTAATTCAAAATTATTGAATGTCAAGAGTCATTGTCATTTTTAGGAACAAAACTGAATTTCAGCTCCACTGATCATTAAAAATATGTCTGGTGGATTGGTTGGTTGGTTTGATTGCTTGTTTTAGCAAGGTAAAATATTTTGGTTGTTATGTACCTATGGTAAACTTATTTTCAACTACTTAGGTAACAGCAGTGGTCAGATAATCAAGGTATTTGATCAAATATGGTTACTAAAAACCCAACACTATTCAACTGTTTAAATTCCATGACCTCTTTATTTTCCTTTGTGCTATATGTCCATGGAAAATTATGAATCATGTTTCAGTTAAATATTGCTAAACTCCTCTTTTCTCTTCTCTTCTCCTGGTTTTCCCACAATCTTCTCAAGATTACTGTGACTAAGACTAAGCCAGTATTTTCATCTAAATTCTCATCTTTGTCCATTTTATATTAATATTGTTTTAATTAACATCTTTCTTGTAGACAGTATTTACTTATTTGTATGTAGGAACAAAGGTGTGGTGATCTTTTGTGAAAGAAATGTTGCTGGGTTTTTTTGTAGTAATTCCAATTGAAAAATATCTCAAAAAAATTATGTGTTTTCTATAAATTGGGGGTGCAGCTATCTTTTTTTATTTTTGTAGTTTGATTTTTGTATGCATCCACTTGCAGCATTGTAAAAAGAGAAGCTGAAGACTTTGTATGCTGGTTA
Source organism: Calidris pugnax (assembly GCF_001431845.1). NCBI lineage: Eukaryota > Metazoa > Chordata > Aves > Charadriiformes > Scolopacidae > Calidris > Calidris pugnax. The sequence continues at coordinate 7,568,286 of NW_015090810.1, forward strand.
TACGCAACTATATGTGTGTGAGGGGGGATGGCAGCGGTAGTGGTGGTGCTGCTTTTTGTTCTGTTTTTACACAGAATGGTCTTCCAGCTTTATGACTAGGAAATGTTTTGATTTGAATGATGATGTCTCTTCATAAATAAACCGGTCAGAGTATGGTAATGCACATGTGTGGTTTGAAGGTCTTGCAAACGATTTATGAATTGCATTTTTTCATACAAATAGTTCCAAGTGTAGCTGAAGTCATTTGTATTCTGCTGCACAATGGCATCAAATTCTCTGGTAGCAACTTCTGTATTTTGCAGTAGCAGCCATTAAATTCCATGACAATATCAATGTATTTTATTGTTAAGTAATACACTTCTTTTTCCTCACTTCTGCCCCTTCCAAAGATGCAAACTATGACTCACAGCTGAAAATAATCAACAAATTTTGTTGGATTAGCGTTTTCAACAATTATTTTTTGCACTCTCTAAGAGGTATGGCCCCATATCTTAGGCTGTGATCACTGAGGTCATACACAGTCTCTGAACCTGCTTTTTCCCATGTGCCAGAGAAGAGACTAAGCTTGAAGCCTGTTAGAGCAGCTTTTCTTCATAATTTCCACAAGTCTGTACTACTGCTCTGTTGATTAGTTTCTTTTGAGACTGCGGTGCAAAGTGCACTGTTAGAATCTGTGTGGAAGAGAGAGTTTGAGGCTGAGGTTTTTGGCCAGTGTTTCCAGCTCTTACTGTTCCCTCTGCAAACCTAATGCCAGTGTTTGCTTCCCATCTTTTTGAAGCATTCATTGTAATCTAGTTAGAAGCGCTCAATGGGCAAATCTTCAAGAACCAGCTGCAAACAGGAATGGATGATTGCTTTCTCTACATGAACTGGGAAGATGCAACATTATCTTTTAACTTATGCAACTTTTTAGCATATTTATGTTAAAAATCAGCAGATTTGTCATCAGCAGAGTAGTGATGCTCTGGACCAATCTCTTTTATTAAGAGTAGTCAGACCTGTAATAGCAAGGGACTAGATTCTGACTTGAGAGGTCCTGTCCAGTCTCAGGTCTGGCCAAACAGTGAAATCAGAAATTACCAAAACAACATAATAAAAATGGAAAGAGGTAAGAAGAGAAAAGGCACCATTCAGAGCTGTCCCTCTGGCAAATATATGCAGTGCACGCGTATCAAATTTGTGCTACAAATTTAGTCTCTTCAGTGCTATTTAGCTTCCTTGTTGCCTGTTGATTTTAGTGTGTGATTACAAGAAGGAGAGGAATTAGGTACCTGCTGAGCTACGGTCCTGCATTATGGGACTTAATTTTTGATGAAAGAAGAAATTCTGGTGTATCATTCTGTGACAGAAGATGAATTGTGAAAGAAAATGCTTGTGATCCTTTAAACAAGAATGCTCCTTTTTCATACTGAAGCCCATGCTCAAAGTACATTAATGAGCATTTTATGCTTTTGGTCTTTTTCATAATGTTCATTTTTTTATCTTTTCAAATCCTTTCAAGCCTTTCTATAGCTCTTGGTGTCACTGCCTTTCCCATTCTGGATTATGGTAGGATTTTCCAGTCTGATCTCCCTTGAACTTCACACACATATATAGGGTATAGAATTACGAGGTCTAGAGTTTCTGCTTCAATATAAAAGAAAGGGAGCTTTACTAACATGGAATGCAATGGTGTTGGAAGCTTACTTCTTTGCAATGAATGTGATAAAATAGATCCTAACTTTATACACATTTTGTATATCAACTGTAAAGACTTGTAACATCACTGAATTTGATGTCATTTCATCTTGATAGATGAACTGAACGCATGGTTCCATGGCTTTACTAAAGCAATGCAAGAAAATACAGAGGAAGGTAGATAAGTTTACTTCTAACTCCAGCACAGGTGGAACTACTGGATTATCTGTAGTGCCTGTGTTGCAGGAACTGTAGGAAGATGTGCCGGTTTTGGCTAGGGTAGAGATAATTTTCTTCATAGTAGTTAGTATGGGGTTTGGATTGGGTTTTGCATTTGTGCTGGAAATAGTGTTGATAATTCAGGGATGATTGAGCGAGCGCTGCTTACACAGAGTCAAGGCCTTTGGTGCCGCTCGTACTGCCCTGCCATCAGGTTGGCTGATGAACACCTTTGTGAACAAACAATGTGGAGGGGACACAGCTGGGACAGCTGACCCCAGCTGACTGGATGTTCCACACCATATGATGTCATGCTCAGCATATTAACTAGGGGGAAAGTTAGCCAGGGAGCCACTGCTCAGGGAATGGCTGGGCACCAATTGGTTAGTGAGCAATTTTTTGTTTGGTTGTTTGCATCACTTATCTTTCTTGGGTTTTATTTCTCTCTTTTTGTTATTTTCCTTCTCATTGCAATTTATTTTATTTTCTTTTAATTATTAGGCTGTTCTTACCTCAACCCATGATTTTTTCTCATTTTTATCCTTCCAATTCTCTTTCCCCCATCCTGCTGCGGGGGGAGTGAGCAAGAGGCTGTGTGATTTTTAGTTGCCAGCTGGGGTTAAACCATGACAGAAGAATAGTTTGAGGACTCGAATATTACATGCATTAGAAGACCTGAAAATTTAAATTTATGGAAGCGGTCCTGTAACTGTCTGGGAACATCTTGGCAATTTTTTTCATGTTCTTTCTTCAATCATAGTTTCTCTGAGATCGAACTAAGATTGAGAGAACTTGATTTGCATTCAGGGAGTTGATTTATAATATTACTGATCTTCTCTGACTTAGCAGACAAAACATAATGTGATCCCTTGCTCAGCAACAAAAATTCAAATGTGTGTATGGGGAAGCATCTTTTTTCTATGTGAGGGCCAGTTGCAGTTTTCTACAAGTTGTGGGAGCTTTGCTGTTACTGCAAGTCTTCTGAACGGTATGTTCCAGGTGAAGTAGGGGTGGTTGGAGGTTGGTGTGGGAAGTGTTGAATAACCTTTTCTCGCCCACCTTCGATTCTCCTCTGGGCCTCACACCCTATGTGTCCTCTGTGTTAACCCTGTAGGCACTGTTTGCTGCCATGCCACTGATGGATAGAGATGAAAGTTTGAAATTAGAAAGGGATGTTTCTGTTTGCTTGTCTGTCCCCAGTGCCTTTCTGTCACAACTGTTGTGACAGCAGAGAAGGTGCATTGCTCCTTGTGCTTCCTGTTGATAGTCTCAGGGGCTTTTAAAATCTACTTTATGGTGGTTATTCTCCATATTACTTTCTAATGGTTAGACATGAAGAAGAAAACTGTCTAGACTGCTAACTATCTTGTAGATGAGGACTCCACAAGCACTGAATTACGTATTCTATAAGGGGAAGATTTAAAAGTGTCTCATTTCCTCTTTCAATTTTCAGCATCTGCCATTAAAACAACAGTGTGGCAACTATTGCAGAGGATTAGGCAGGTACTGCTGTCCTTCTTACAGTGGAAACAGAGTACAAAAAGGACTTTGATAACAAGCAAAGAGACAAAAAAGGAAAAACAGCTTGCTTGGAAAACACTAGAAAATATAGTGGATTTCCTTTTAAAGACTTTCAAGTGCTTCTTAATAAGTTGTATTATGACATGTACCTTTACTGCAAATAAAATCAAGTCAGAAAAATAATACTAGCTTCCTACTGACTGCTTGGGTACCCAAGCTGTTTTATTGATATTGATCATTTTTTACCTTTTATTTGCTTTAGTGGTAGTATATTTAGGATAACCAGAACGTTAGTTTTAAGGTCGACAGAAAATCTACTGAAAGTGATATAATTTTTTCCCACTAAGTTTGTAACTAATTTGAACTTAATTAAATTAAGTTAGAAGACATATTTTCACTAGTGAAAAATCTACTGCCTTTGTAAATAATAAATACATGCTTAAAAAGACACACAAACTTCTTACCAAATTTGATTTGGCACTGTAGACTAAATCTATTTTATAGAATGAAATTCTGATTTACAAGCTATGTCAGCTTCTCATTTAGAGCAGGTGACTTTATCCTTTTTGCATTGTTTTTTCATGTTTTGATTGCTTAGATTTTTTTTATTTTTCTTGAGAACAAGGATGCATGTGTTTAAATAAGGTATTTTCGTTTTTTTGCTTTGTTGAATTTTGCAGAGCAGGCTAAAGAATGCATGTAGGTAATTAACATGTGTCTGTTGTTCAGACCAGAGAAATACTTTGCTGTTGTGACATTTGAATACCCTCCGAGAAAGTGCCTGAAAAGGCTGAATATGAATTATTTTGGTTGTTGGGGTTTTTTTTTTCCCCTTTCTGCTTTCAGTATTAGTTTATGGGAATCTAATTTAATTTGATTTATTTTACCAGAAATGTTCTCACTGTTTGTAACTAGGTATTTAGTTGGGGTGACTCATGAAACTAAAGGGTCAGGTTACGTTAAGATCCTAGTAAAGAAGGAAATCTTTATTGATGTGTCTGTTTAAGAGTTTTTGAGTATTTAGTTTCAATTTTTCTAGTTAAGAAAGCAAAATACGTAAAATGGTTCTTATTGTAATGCTATTTTAAAAGTTCTCGGAAAAATTGGATGTCTCTGTACACCTACCTACAGAGTTTAATGTAGGTTTTCTTTTTTAAAAAATGTTATTAAAATTATTTTGATTTAAATAATTAGATATGAATCAATGTAAATAATAGCATGATGTTTTATAATCCACTAATTCTGATGGTCTTTGAGTAACCCAAAGAATTTAGAAAATATTTTAATCATACCTGTCTTTTTCACTCAGCTTTATTTTCAAGTTATAGATTATGTCTCTCTAATTCAAATACCTTATTTGTTTTCAGTGCCATAGCTTAATACTTGTGGTGGAAGGTTTCCACTTCTGATATCAAAGTTACCAAAAGATATCCCCTTGACAATCAACAGTTTCTTTCTTTACAAACAACATGAGCTCTGCTTTTGCTGTCATTCGCTTTAATGATCAGCACAACTTTGAAGTCAAGAATATTTTTAACTGAATGTCATGTGAGAAATGTTGCATTTATCATTGTTTCTCTGCAATACTTGGTTAGGGTTTGCTTGCTGGAATGCCTTTAATTTGACAGTAGTAAAAAAAATTCTTTTTATGTGTCTATCATTCAATACCTCAGCATGTTAGACCAAAACATGCCTGCAACCCCACAGTTTACCTCATGGTAGCTTAATATGTCTGAAAGATGTCTGCTACCCATTTGTGTTAAAATACTTAGCTCAGTTTTTTATTGTGTAATGAACAGTTGTCTGTGTTATTAGGCAGTGTCGATTATTCTCTGAGTAGTGCTGTCAGCAGTGTCAAAACCAAACCTGCTAGCAAATATTATAAAATCCTCTTATTCTTGTACCAATAACATGGCTCAGTATGCAGGATTTTGCAACAGGTGCTGCAATCCCACACCTCCCCTTTTTTATTTTTCATTGTAAGCAATAAAGTGTTTTTTTTTTTACTTTCCCCACATATCATCTGATCACAGTTAACTGGGTATTCTTTATTACGCAGCTATCTTAACTTGTCCGTAAAAGCTAAGAGCTTATTATCCCTTCTCTGCTCTTGCAAGTTCCAGACAAGAACAGAAAAGCACGTATTGCTTGACTTCATGCCCAGAGCACTGTAAACATTTGTAATTTGATTTGCACTTAACAAAAATTAAAATGGCCTTCTGCATTAGAAATTGGGACTGAACATATCCTCGTGAGAAGGCTACCTTCTACCATTGTACACAGCCTGTGAACTGTCCACTTCCCCCTACCCACAATAGATTTCCCAGTAAAGTGAGTAGAAAGTTCTTATGAAGATGAAATAAAGAGTAAAATCTAAATGTACTGCTAGTACACAGAGTAAATGTCTCGGTGAGACTGAATGTCACAAAGAGCTGGAAAGCCAATTTTAGAGCTGTTGTTTATTGTCTTTTTTTTTTTTTTTTTTTCCTGGCATTCTTAGCATTTTCTTTCCAGTTCATCCTCTGTTTCTCATTTACTTTTTCCTTCTGTGTTTTATTGCTTTTGAGAACTCCCAGCTGATCCTCCTGTGCTGTGCTGCGTTTCTACTTCCTCTCACAACTGCTTTCCAAAACAGGATCATTGAACAGTTAATGCTGGCACTTAAAATGAGTGAACAACCCAATTAGATTAACCAAGGGTAGGGAAATTCATGTCTCAGACTTATTCTCTGCCAGCTCAGGAAGACAAAAGAACATCAAACAGCTCCCAAGTTCTGCCAGGCATAGCAGTGCAACGTATAATTGGGACCATAATGTCCGTGCTGGTGATGATGTCGCTGTTTTCTGCCTTTAGAGGATAAGGACATTTGCTGTTTGCCAGGGTAGAATTAAATAGAAGAAATGAGAGATTTTCACAGGTTTCAACCTTTTAGATTTTGGGTGAGAATGAATAAACACGACTATTTAAGCCTTCCTGGGAGTAAAAGACATTAACCAGCCCTTCTGATCTGCTTTGCGGATGTTCACTAATTCTGTGGCTATGAATTCTAGCTATGGCTAGATTTCTGTGGATCAAGAATTTGAGGTTTTGCTCCTCAGTAACACATGGCATTGGAGAGAGAGCAAAGTCATGGTGCTTGGTCTCAAAAGATAATAAAACATCACTAAAATGACTTTTTTATTATTTAGCCACTGTGGCTGGTACAGAAGGAACGTGGCTTTTCCAGCCAAGAAGTGTGGGGGTTTTTTTATTTTTTTTTCTTTTTTCTGCCTTCTTGATCAAACTTCCAATATTTCTGAAGGTTTTTGCAGCTGTACTGCTTATACTTAGTGTTGTGGGTTTTGTTTTTTTAAAGTTCAAAGACAAAGTTATTAATTGAAGTCTTGGTAAAATACATTTATAGACATATTTTTGTAAACATATTTTTATATATAAAATAAAATGTGTGTGTATACACACAAACACACATGTACTCCTCCTCCTCAGAAAAAATGTTGTCAGTGTGTGTTTGAGATGAGTCCCATTGCCACAGAACGGAGGTCAACACCATCATCTTTACTGGTTGGCATGTTGATAACTTCGTTTCAGTTCCCTCCTTCCCCTGCCAAGTGTTGATAATTTTCAGTGCTAGCTGACACATGAGCATAGACTAGTCTTCCAGAGGTTTTGCACTGAATGTTATTTTCTCTTTCCATTGCTTCTCGGTGGCAGAATAAGTTGCCATGTTGAACTTCTGAGATTAATTATTACATTTGACTATTTACTGTTCTCTGTATCTTATTCTTGCCTTTCACCGCCTTCCTTAAGTCTGTCCCTCAATGAAGGAGATGGCACAAGTTACTTCTGCCTACAGCAGTCCCCCAGAAATGCAAAGTCAGTTTATTGCTTGTTATTTATTTAGATGTCCTTTATTTGTGCAGCAAGGCAGAAGTTCAGAGATAGTGAGGATGTACAACCTTAGTGCAGGCTGCTATATCAGCAGGTTGCCAAACGCTATTTGATAGCTAACATTGTTTCTCATTTGCTCAGAGCAGTTTGTGACTATCTCCTCTAGGTTTAACTCTGGCTTTGAATCAAGAAGCTAGTTAGATTTTTCCTTAAGTGTATTCTCTTTCACTTTAATATGCACAAATTTCGGAATCAGTGGTCCTGAAAAAGTGTTTCCCATTGGAGTTTTTCAGAGTTTATGTGTGTATATATATATTTATATATACATATATTTTTTTTTACAAGGCAGGATGGTATGTGAGAATTTAAAATTTCCCTTCCTGCATGTTCTTAATTTTATTTTCAAAAGGTGCCATTGAAATTTGTCAACAATAATCATTTCTTACTGGCATAGTATTTAATTCCTATAAGTACTTCTGCAAGTTTGCATCACTTTTTAAAGCCTGAAGAAACCTTAACAGAACTTTTCACTAGAATTCCTATAAAGTGATTTCTTATGGTTAGTTTGTTTTGCCTTCAATAAATTTCAAATTATAAATATTTGTTATATATGACGACAAATTTCTAGTGTTAGTTTCTTGGTAAGAAAATAGTTTCACTTTGCTTTAGTCACTGTTTAACAAAACATGTCACTGTTTAATCAAAGATGAAGAAGCCTTCCAAATTGATGCTGATGTTGTATTAACAGATATCCTGAATTCTTTGTTAAACTCAAAATATTTCAGTAGAGCTTTATACCTGAGACGTTATTTAATTCCTCAAAGTAATTGCTCTTGCCAATCTTTCCACGCACCAGTTTAGCGTGGAATGAGGTTATTAACAAAGGGATGCTGCTAATTTCTAGTTTTTTTCTGTAGTCAGTGCAGAAAGAGAGAGCGACAGACTGCCCTCTAGAGAGCAAGATCAGCTCCCGAGTTAGGTGTTTTCTTCAAGAAGAGTCTTTCTCCATCGACTGCAGAAGAAGGCTCGAGGAACTAAAATAGCTTGTGTTACTAGCCTGGATTTCCAACTCATTAGGAAGTCTTAATTATATCAACATGTTGGAGATTTTTCTGTGATAAAAATTCACCTTCCATCTGCACAACCTTTTCATACTTTTTAGCTGTTTAGCTTCTAAGCAAAATATCTTCTCTGTGAGTGTCTCAATTAATATGGGAATGTCACTGAAAACTGTTTCTGAATTTGTTTTTGAGAAAAAATATAGAGATCATTTGCATGGGAAGCACTAAAACAGTGCACAGCCTCTTACTGCATGTTGTTCATTTTAAAAGGAATTTGCAAGGACCTTGGCGCTCTTTCTAGCTTGTACACCCAATTGATACAATTTGGTTCAAAACAGCCCTCAAAATTACCACTTAAAACGAAAGTTGTTTGACACATACCGAACACCTGCCTTGTAGACCCATGCTCAATATTATTTGATAAAGATGAGCCATCACTTGCACATGAAACCTGAATTTTCTACAATAGGCTAGATATGATGCATTCTTCAACTAAGTAGATTTCACACACTTGCTTTTACTTGTTATGTAGAAATATATAACTGCGTAGTTGTTTACACTAAAAGTTTTGGCTTTTGATCATGGACTATTATGTTCTCCCGCTCCACTTAAAATCATAGGTCTTTTAAATGCAAGATACAAAGTTTTATTCCTTGTGCTATGAAGTTTTGTTAAAAGTTTTTCCTTAAGAAAATAAGCGTGCTATGATATATATTTTGAATTGCTGCTCTGTTTATTTCCCGTATCAGAACATACTCTTTAAAAAAGTTTTCTCTTTTTTTGTGTGTTGAAGAACCTAAGGAAATGTGTCTCTGTACTCTCAGCATAAGAGCGTTTTTTGTCACCTTTGTGCTGACGCTTTAATATTTGCTTTTAGTTTGTGGTTGAAAAGGGTTGGAATTTATGGTACAAGGTGTGATTTCACAGAACTGCTGTGTGTTTTGCGAATCTACAATTGATAGGTTTTATTTTCTTATGACTGTACTCTTTTTTTATTCTCCGGTACGCTGCACTTTTTACCTGTGGATGTTTCCATTCTTCTACATTTAGCTGTTTTATTTTTATGTACTTTTTAAGCCCATGCTTTTTTCGCCAAGTCAAGTTTATTTCTGAAAGCAACCTTGATATATTCCGATTCAATTTTGTCATAAATGAATTTCATTTCCAGTTAATCCACATTGATGTGATTTAGCTGCATTACTTAGTTGCTTACCATAACTCAGAGGCCTTATGGTGCAGCTGATTTCACATAAATAAAAGTGGGTTGTTTCCTGACTATGAATTTCCAAACATCGAGTGAGTCACTCAGAAATTTCAAACAGGCCATCAGTTTTTGCAGAGCACACCAAAGAAACTCATACTGATGGAGCAAGCAGTTGTGCTGAAATTAAATAGTTTATGAAACTGGAGGAACATTACAGGATGTTTTGTGTGAGGTTTTTCTGATATGGGGTATTTTTTTTTTAGAAAAACTGGCAATATAATTTCAGGGAGATCAGAATGGATGGACTAAATTTAGTAATTTAAGCATTTTATAAATAAGAAAGTTGACTGTCATTTTGAACTACTTTTGTTTTCCTTCTTTTGTTGTATAGCACTGAAATATAAAAAGTGGAAATTAAAATAAGACTCTTCAGCTAGCCCCAATGAGATTTTGCACAGAGGTACAATTTTTGTTCGTTTGCAATTTTCCAGAATAAGCTCATCTTTTGTAATTCATACTCCAAATTCTGCCGCTTTATATAGTTGTTGTTTTCTGTCAGTTTATTGTTCTCACTGGTACTAAATGGAGAGCTGTCATGTTTCTTGGGAGGAGATAAGAGGATGTTGCCTTAGCTATCCTGGAAAAGAACCGGAAGGTAGAAAAACAGTTCCTTTTGGGTTAAAAGATGCAAATTGAAGTATTCTATTGTGAAGTGCTCTATTTCTGACACCATGTAATTAGCATGTAACATAAATGAATATGGTTAAAAAACGGACTCTTGTGTCTTGGTGCTAATCACAGTGCAGACAGAATGGCAAGTAATACCACTTTGGTCACCTGCTGGGCACTTACTCACTGACCTTAACAATTGCAATAAGCAAAGGAGATTCTATTTTAAAATCTAGACTGTAGCTTATGAAAGTGAAATAATTTTATGTTCAAACTGTTGGTTCAATAAAACATACTGAGTTTGGAGGTTTCTTTCATTTTAGGAGATAACTCAGAATTAAGAACTGTCAGGGTTAGATGGTCCCTCTGATCTACTTCATGAACCTAGAGAGAGACCTCACTTGTTAGATACAAATAATTCATAAAGCTCACTGAATCTGAAGATTATTGCCCAATGTTGCATTGAAATGATTGAGACAAGATTTAGTATTTCATTTAGATGTACCCAAAACTGGCTGCATGTTTCTCCAGTTTACCATTACTTTACAAAACGATCTGTAGAATATTGTGCTGCATGTTTTCAGCTACTTATGTGTGTTACCTTACAAACTCTCTGCAGGTCTTTCCATTTTAATCTCTAAAATCTTGATGTGGGCCATAGTATTGGGAAAGTCTGTTTCCGTTTCTCAGTTTCTTAGTGCTGGTGTAATGGAAACCTTTTCTCTGCTTTTAGCTTGTCCCTGAAGAAAATGAAGACATGCTTCAGTGTTTTTTATTATCCATTTTTAGGATCTATTTTCTTTTGACTTAATGGCTGCAGTTCTTCAGGTTATTCATTGTGCACTGAGGCACTTTATTTTCTTAGGAATTTGTTGTAATTCACATTGCTCCCTCAAGAATTTTTAGACATTTTCCTTTCCCTTTCTCTGGGCATGGAATTTACTTTATCCTAGTATCATTGATACTACACTTTGACCTGCTTTTGCTTGGATGGCTATGTTGATCTTTTTCCATTTGCAAATCTTTCTGCAGCAGATTTTCTTAGGGTTTTGCATATTTTTATTCCAAGTTAGTCTGCTACATCTGGATCAGTTCAACTTTTTTTTGAGAGTGCACCGCAGCGGAAAATAATTAAACCCCATTTGATAAGAATAATTTCTGTCAGTACATACTGTGTCATACACACTATTTTCATCAGTAGCTTAATTTTGATACTTCATAGATGCCAAGTAATTAATTTCACTATTTCTTTCAGAATCTAATATATAAGTCTAATTTCCATTTTTGAGTGAAATGCAAACAGCTCAAAAATTCACCAAAAAAACCCTAAGAGAACTACTTCAGGTTACGTGGGCCAGGTTACGGTTTCTAGAACCAGATATTAGAAATTCATCATTTAAATTATGAAGTTACAGAAGGTGCTACTAATTTGTAACCTTCTGTACGGTCCAGGCACTTCTATTTAAGGACATGGTGGGGAGACATACTCAGACTTCTGCAGAAGAGGAGTCTAGTATGTTTGTTGTGCTTATTTTTTTAATGATTTAATTTTATAGCGAATAGGGATAGGGAGGTAGAGGATGTTTAGACTATACATTTGGTAAGATGAAGATTATTCATTTTGTGTTAGAGATATCCTTTTATGTATCATATGATAAGATACAGCAAACAGAAGAAAATATGTTATGAGATACAAGAACAACATACCAGACATTTGCGTTATCTACAGATAATGAATAAAAACTGTTGACAACACTTCCATTTTCTATTTCAGCTGTTTTTAAGGGTTCATTTATAAGGAGCTTTCTGTCCCATTTGGCTGACAAATACTGACGTCTGAATCTTGATTCAATCGGCATCTTCTCCTCTTACTAAATCATTCATGAATGTTGCACTACTTTTAGTCTCTTTATTCTGTCAATGACTTTGTGGTAAAAATAGAAATAGAGCTTTTTGATTTCGGTGATTTGATGCATTCGTAGTTGATGCAGATCATTAGCTTTTTTAAGCGCATAAATCATGGACCCTAATTTCACAGTCTTCAGGCTTTTAATCTTTTGGTAGTGTTCGCTTGCTTATCTTAAAGGAATAACTTATCAATTACTTTTTTGTATTGAATGTAATCAATGTTTCTGCAATAGTAGATACATACCTACAAACCAGGAAGGGTAAATTGGAGAGGGTTTCCAAAAAGAAAGATGAATTATTAGCGAAAAACACAAGCAATTAAAAGAGCTTGTATTATTCAACCAAAAGGAAAAAAAAAGAAGATAATATATGATAATGTTAAACACTATAGGGAACTAAGGATACAGGAAATGTCTTCCAAATCCTTAAGTGACCTTAAATTAAGAGAAAATGAATTTGTGTTTATAACTGGCTTCAAGATGTGTGCTGTGTGAGAGCTACTGAGATAAAAGTTGGGGAAAATGTCGACCAGAAGAAAATTCATTGCTGCAAATAAGCCTGTTGTGCTGCACAAATGTTTCTGCAGAACTAGCGAAGGCAGAAAAACACAGGCAACATGGTAGTGCATGCATCTTCATTTAAAAAGAAAAAATAAAAAGGTAGCTACAAAGAAAAGAGTTTGTATTAGGAACAATAAATCTGTGATCTTTCCTAATTATTCAGGCTGAGCATTTGAAGACAAAATGCCTCATTTATCTGAAATGCTTCTGACATTCAGGAAATCCTTTTGGGCATTGAAAAGCTCTATGAAAAATATGACGTATATTCTGTCTTGGTTTTTTTTTTAGGGAGGTTTGCTGCCTTAGTGGGGCTATGTATTAGGACTATACAAGAACTGCACCAGTCTTCACAATTTGCTCTAGTATGTTTTAGCAGGGATTGCCTTAAAGATACTTGACAAAAATAAGTAGATAAAGACAGCAGCAGATAGATATCTACTAAATCGCTTCAGAGTGTGACAATACGTAAAGTATGAGGCCAGTTGGCTTTTAGATATTGAAAGCATTTTGTCTTTTTCCTTTGTTAAACTGCTTACTGGGATTGTTTGTGTGGAAAATTGGACGGGCTTGGTTTCTTTTTTAAATCTATGTTTAGTGCTAAATGAGTTTAAGATGCAAGTTAAGAAACGAAAATGCTTATTTAGCAAGAAAAACAGAATTTAGATTAGGTTGCAGGTTTTTGCTCTTGAAGAACAGGCAGCTGCTCCTTAGTGATTTTTCTTTTTATAGAATTGAAAGAGAAGAGATGATCAAACTCCAATGGAAAAACCTTAATTTGAATGGTATGAGAGTGTCTTTCACAGCAGAGGAAGTAAATTGTTACATGAACTGTGTTTATTTTACTCAGATTTGTTTGGTGAGAACTTGCCCTTCATTTGAAATTCTATAAAGCATTAAAGCAACAACTTATATCCTATGGAAAAAGCTGCAATAAGTGACAGTAGTCACTCCTTTACGAGTCCAAAAGATGTGATCTACTTAGAGCAATGGAAAGATTTCACTTGGCTTTGGACTAGGCCTTTGCACAGGAACTGGGAGTGGGAGGCCCACGTTACAGAATGCTTCTGAAATGTACCACAAGGACATGGCTGAAAGATAAAAGCACTGTTGTCTTCTGGAAAGTTCTCTCTGTAGATTTCTTTGCTCTGTGTTGAGGGGCTGTAACTCACAGCTATAATGGTATCTTATGCTATAAGATCATGTAATGGAAAAAAACCTACAACAAAGTGCAGTGGAACAGCACATCTGCCAAGATTTTACTTCAACTGTTCGATACTGGGTTGTTGTGTATCTTTTTTTTTTTCCTCTTGGAGTGTAAAAGCATGGGAGAACGAGAATATAAGCAATGGTCTTTTCTGTTTGACCTTTTTTCTTTTTCTAACTTGCATACTTGAAAGATTGTGTCTCTAAATACACTTTATCTGGAGAATCTGGACAACAGTTGTCTTTTATCCCTTTACCCAGTTTGGGATTATTTCCACTTCGTTTCTTATCATCTTCTCCACTATCACTTATGTTTTCATAACTCCTTTGCAAACTAATTTGTATCTCTTGCTGTTTTCTTTAGTGCCACATAGTGGGAATCATTCCATGATTTTGATAAGTTTTGGCACCCTGTTGCTATACCTATTTTTTTTCTATCGTCTCATTTTTGGAGTATGCAAAGGAGAACTGGAAACAGTCAGTGTTCTAGGTAAGGCAATGTCATGGATGTAGATACACTCTCATAAGGCTGTCCTCTGTTTTGTGCTGTGGTCCTCTAGAAATTCTTAATACTCTGTTGAAGTGTTCGGCTACCATTGGACGTCAGCAATGCAAAGATCTACCTCTGTTTTAGAGCACAGCTTTGTATACACCTAATTAGAGCTGTAGGTTTTGTTTGGGTTTACTATATGGATATGGCTTCCCGTGCACAAATACTATTGATGTACAGACACACTGCACTTAATATGTCCACCTTAAGCTTGCTAATCTGCCTGTAGAACATAACTATTTATGGAATAATGTGATGTCTTATGTGGACAGAGAAATCTGCAGGGATCATTTATCATTTTCACAAATTCCTCAGAGACCTGAAAACACTGACATGAAAGCAGTTTCAGTGTAGTTTATGATGTTATATGAAATGCTGCATTTTAACTAGTGGGCAAATAAGGTGGTAAAGCCCAAATCTGATATAGAAGATCTCTGCAGCTAAAAGGCAGTTACTAGTGCAGATGTTCTCACATGTTGCAGTTTTAACTCTGAAGGTGACAGCTGAAAACTGTGTGTAACTTTGAATAAAAGTGTTAATAACAACTGAGACAGTAAAATGTAATAATTGCATGTTACTATACTATCACCTGTGCAGCTGCAAGGCATAGACCGAATATTTTCCCACTTTCAATTAGAAGATAAAAGTAGCACTGCAAAATCAAGTCACTTAAATGAGAATTTAAATCACTGCAACTGAAGTTGCAATTGTAAATTAATCCCACATCCTAGCCAAGAAGACATGTTTCAAGACTAGCAAAGCATGATTTTTCTGGACTTAGGTCAGTAGTTTGGAGGATATCTTAAGAGAGTGTTTGGCCTGTCAGGCATGTGTATGATTCCTTAAAGCTCCTTGCGAAGCGAAGTCACAGAAAATGTATTGTCCTGGCAAATGGAGCGGAAGAAAACTATCTTCCCACCATATTACCAACGCTTTTCCTTTGCATTCATCTTGGTGCTTGCCATTCTCTTCATACTCTTATTCAGCCTCTAAGCAATATCAACCAGCATGCGAAACTGCATGTTTTATGCATTTTTCATTGCAAGTGGTTGCTGTGGGGCTGCAGCACCTTCTGTTTTAAGAAATAAGCCAAAGAGCGGTGACATAGTCAATTGACTACGGTTTTAGAAAACAAATCAGTTACAGTGATGGTTGATCACCCTTTTTTGTTACGAAGTTATTTTATACCAAAATTTTAAGACTTCTAACTTTTCCTTGTAAAGGTGTCCACTACCTTTGTGTCAGCAGGGTCACATAGAGCTGGTTGCCCCGGACCGTGTCCAGATGGCTTTTGAATACCTCCCAGGAGGGGAATTCCACAACCTCTCTGGGTAGCCTGTGCCACTCTTCTGTCACCCTCAAAGTAAAAAAAGAGTTTACTGATGTTCAGACAGCAAATTCTGTGTTTTTGGGGGGGGGGGGTGAGAATAGTCTTGCACTCTCTTCTTTTCTTTCCATCAGGCATTCACATTGATAAATTCCCCCCTAAGCCTTCTCTTCTCCTGGTCGAATAGTCACAGCTCTCACAGGAGAGGTGCTCCAGTCCCCTAACTGTCTTTGTTGCCCTTTGCTGGACTCATTCCCCAAAGTTCATATCTTTCTCACAGCCCAGTTTCCTCAGAAAAGTTAATTTATTTTCACTGTCTTATTTGACATTTAAGTGCCATATTCTAATGAGTCCTCTTTCAGATTGCCATTTCCTTATTACAGACACAATTCTAGGATCTGTACTAGTTTTACTCTGATACTGACTTGATGCACAAAGTTGGGGTCTCTTTTCTGCAAATGCACATCAAGTGAAATGGAAAAGTACTGGGCTTAAAATTGGGGATTCACGTCATCCAAGCCACAGCAATCCAGACATGAAACTCAAAGTGTCCTTTATTTGCTGTAAACAAAGAAATTGGACAAGTCCTCCCAATTAATGTCAACTGAAAGAAAACAACACTGTCCTATATAAGACTAGGCAGTAGTGCTTCATTTTATCAGAGAGTACCAGCTTCTTTTACCTAAAGAAATTCTTTCTGAATCCCTCCCACTCTTCAAACTACGACCTAGAAAACAGCACCCATACCCCAACCAACAGCACCAACAATCCCTTCTGATTCCCACTGTAAGTGCTTATTACATAGCTGGGTATTACTGCATTGCTTCCATTTTTCCTTTTGTGTTTAACACCCAATAAAACTTAGTGATTCAAAATATGAAGAAAAGCAATCACTTTTTAGTTAGTTAGTTTAGTGGTTAGAGTTTTAAAATGTGTCCATATTTATCTTGTGCCATGTCCTCACTTCAGAAATTATATAAAATCTTAATTTTTACCTTCAGAACAGAATACTCCAGGTGTCACAGATGGAACTTTGAAGTACAATTGACGGAATTTCCTGTTATCAGTGTGGAATAATTTGAAAGATACTGTCCTTAAACACTACCTTGTTATTGTCACTTTCTGAAACTTTCTTCTTTTAGATAATAGAGTTAGGCTGTCGCTTTATTAGTAAATCTGGTATTTGCTTTTTATTTACAACCTTGGTGAGAGTGGCCTAGAGAGTGATTTATTCTGATCAGCTGTCAACAGGATGATACTGTAAATAGTGATGTAAAATAAAATAGAAAGAAGTTTCAGATGCTGTCTTAACTTAAGAAATAGGTGCACAGCATTCTCTTCTGTTTCTACGAAGTAGTGAACTGCTGCAAGTCTTACAGTCATCCAGCCCAACCTATTCAGCCTGGTCCTTCCAGGAGTATGGAAACTACTCAGAGGCTTGGATCCGGAAACCTACAACAAAATTAGCTTCCCAGAAAATGCCCTAAATTTTCTGAGCATCCCTGCAACCTGTAATGCTGATAATACATGCCGAATTGTTTGAAACTCTACTTAATAACTAAGCAGCTTCATTCTACACCAGTAGCTGTTTTGAGGACTCTGTATTTTACAAAAATGTTTTAGCTCAGGGAAAGCCAAAGGTAACAGCAGCATGACTACAACCAGAGAGATCACAGTAGTGCTTTCAAAATCAGTTGCCTTAAGCAGAGGTGGCCAAAGGAAAAAAAAAAATATCTGGATTTACTTAAATGAAGTATTAAAGACAAGAAAAATCAATGAATAACAAATGGCAATTTAGTAAATTCACCAGTAGAGCTGAGGAATATTTTATGACCACTGTTTTTGTCCCCTGAGATAAGAGAGATAAATCAGTCCAGAAGACTGCAGCTCTGTGTTGCATAAAGTTCCCTGCAGACGTTCCTCTGGAGACCTGCCTGCCACTTCTTCCAATGCTGTCTGCTCTCCACACCAGCTGTGTCCTGGCAGCTCATCTTTCTGGCCAATAATATTTCCCCAGTCATGGCTTCTAATGAGCCGCAATCTCTGCTCTCTCTGATTGGTTTTTTGTTTGGTTTCGTTTGGTTGGTTGATTGGTTTTGTGTTGGGTTTTTTTGTTGGTTTTTGTTGGTTTTTTTGTTTGGTTTTTTTAATGTCTTGTAAGCTTGACTGTCCTTCTGTTCCTCCTCCTTGGTGCAGTACAAAGAGAGTATAAAACTTAATGACTTCCCTCTGCACTCAGAGTTCCAGAAGTCCTAGGAATACTGTGACTAAGCTAATTCTGGAGCAGGGAATGCCACAGCTACTTGGTGGCTGTGACTGTCGGCGTGCAGTTTTCTCCACAGATTATTTCCTATTGAGAGGCAGGCTAAATTAGCTCAATGTCACACGGGGATGGTTTCAGTGTGCTGGGGACCTGAGCTAGAACTGCTACCTGCCACTGCACTTTGCCTCTTCAAAATGAGTTCATGGTTCTTAGTTCTGTGCTCCTGTGCATGTTGCCTGCGCTTGGGGTAATGAGGTGTATCAATTAGGTTATCCCTCCTGGTTTTGTACATCTGAGAGTGGCTATTTTCCACACAAACATGCACATGAAGCAAATTTAAAGCTGTGTTAACAACAGTTTAGTGGCATGCAGTATAAATCTGAGTCCTTGCTCAGAACTACTTTTTTTTTCCCCACAATCCAATCATATTATATTCCACTATCACTTTTCACAGGTAATGTTTCTTCTAGCATCACAGAAATTCCATACTGGTGTTTTTCTTAAAACTGAAATAAACATGTGTTTCGAAGTTGTAAAATAACATTACAGTGCAAAAAATTATTGTAAAGCTTTTATATTTTTTACAGGTTAATACTTGCATCTCTTAATTGTTCTGACAGGCAGGTAGGAACTTATGGAGACTTTAGATTTTTCAATATAAACTTAAAGATAGTCTGTTTAGATAGAAACAAGCTTTGGGTACCTTTGCAATATATATCGGTTTTAGGAGACTTTTGAGCATCTACAGTGCAACGTAGAATAAGACACTTCCGTCATTTCTTTCTGTCTTCTATATAGTATTTGCTTCTTTATATTTGATAATCCTGCCATGCTATATCTATATGTATGTTTATATAGATTATATATATAACTGCAAAACAAATGCTGGACAAATACAAGTTCTTTCAGTTGCATAAAGATAGCCAGTGCAATATTTTGCCTTTCCTCTCATTTTGGTTAAAGTGTCTCCACAATTCTCCCCTCGCTCACCTCATCTGCCGAATCTTCCAATAATGAATCTGTCAAGCTTCTCAGAGCAGTTGCTGCTTATATATAACATTTGCATTGCAGTGAAGGAAAAGCAGCTAGCAGTTTTTTCTTGGCTAGTCTTGCTTTGAAACTTAAAAATTCTCTCTCTCTTTATCACATGCCATTTGATTTGAAGAAAGTACAAGGTGTGCTTTAGGGAAAGTATGCTCTTCGAAGTTCACAATTTTTTGACGTGGTTTTCAGAAAATTTTCTGAGGGGTATTTAGAAAGCTTTTGTCATTGCACCCAGTGGTAACTAGATGTTTCTGAGTCCTTGGGATTTGAAAACATTGAGTTTCGTCACATCCTAGAGAATCTCCAGAGTTCACCAGAATTGTTCTTTTTGCAGCACATGTGCTGAATCAGGATGGCAGATACCTGTTTAAGTGTCTATTCCTGGTATTCTTGTCTAAACTTATTAGCTGAATTTATTCTTGAAACTATATGCTTTACAGTGATTTCTCATTCTTCAGAGAGAGAATGTCAAGTCTGAAATTTCCTTTCACGCTGAATGAAGTATTTTTAAGAATTGTAGTTCTTTAAGCTGGTTCAGAAAACAATTCAACTGAAACCGAAAATAATTTGATTTCTGAAGCTGAACATTTCACCTGGTCCTTTACTCAGTGTCTGTACACCATTTCTTCTCTAAATAAGTTTAAAAATCCTCTGCATTTTTTTTGTGATCTTAGGTATCAGTACAGCAGTGTAAAGTACAATAAAATATTTGCTTAATCAGTGTGCCTATTAAGAGATGACTCATCTGTGGCCTTATGAGTGCATACAAAGAAAGATGTTAGTAAGATCCTTTAAACTATCATGAAAAATATGAATACCCAATGTCTAGAAAGTAAAATTATCAAATTTAGAATTAGATACAAGTGTTTAACAGAAACCATAATTAGGCACTGGGGCAGGGTACAGTTTTAAACTCAGCATCACTGGGATTATTTAATGAAGACTTCTTCAGCTCCACTAGAATTTGGGTTGGATGTTATACAGATCATCTGACAAATTTGTATTATTGTTTTACTTTAAAAATCCAGTAGTCCATCAACCAGTTTAAAATGTGATACACATTGTTAGATGTTACAAAAAAAAGTGTAGTCACACAATTATGCAGAAATCAGACAGTTTTCTACATGGTTTTCTTTTGCTCTCAGCTTTTATTTTGCTTGGAAAGCTTGGTAACAGTGACAAATTCATTAGGAGGTGGAGGAAAGTTGTTCAAAAATATGCAAATAAACAAGATACAATTCAGTAAAGTCATATTAGACTTTTAAAATGCCAATATGAATTAACTATGCTTCTTTTTGATACAACAGAGCACAAACTAAACACAGCTTGACATAATTAGCAAAAATATTGTTCTTCTTGAAAGTGTATGAGTCCTAAATGAAAGTTACCTGGTACAGTCACAGTAGATGTCATGATGTTATATACTTTAACATTATTAAAATACATAACCGATAGAAAAGATATATAAGCACAGAGTTACAGAATGGTAGAAGTTGCAAGGGGCCTCTGGAAGTCATCTGCTCCAACCCCCCTGCTCAAAGCAGGGCCACCTAGAGCCAGTTGCCCAGGACCATGTCCAGACAGCTGCTGAATATCTCCAAGGATGGAGACCCCGCAGCCTCTCTGGGTAGCCTGTATGAGTACTCAAGCACCTTCAAAGTAAGAAGTATTCCCTGATATTCAGACAGAAGCTCCCTTATTTCAGTTTGTGTCCATTGCCTCTACTCCTGTCACTGGGCACCACTGAAAAAAGCCTGGCTTTGTCTTCTCTGCCCCTCCCTTCACGTATTTATATACATCGATGAGATTCCCCCTGAGCCTTGTATCCTCCAGGTTGAACAACTGTCTCACCCTTTCCTCATGTGAGAGATGCTCCAGTCCCTTAATCAGCTTCATAGTTCAAGTCCCTCCAGCATGTCCATGTCTCCCTTGTACTGGGATGCCCAGAACTGGACCAGATACTCCAGGTGTGGGCTCACCAGCACTGAGTAGAGGGGAAGGATCGCCTCCCTCAACCCGCTGGCAACACTCCTCGTGCAGCCCAGGATACCATCAGTTGCTTTTGCCACAAAGGCACATTGCTGGTTCATGTTATGTTTGTCTTCAACAGAGAACTGCTGCATAGCTGGTTTGAAATCTTTAGGGTTTTGTTCCTAAAATCTAGATATTTGCTGCTGAGACTGAAGTATAGATGCCACCAAGATGGAAAGGTTGCAAGTTGCACCATGAGTAGTAAAGTTTGTAGGAAATATTTACGATGATGTAATAGTCAAATATTGTTTGAGCATATAGCCATTTGTCAGTGTCTACTGAAATATAGTATCTGCACAGAAGTAAATTCAGATAGGTGAATACATTTAATCTTTATTTTGTTTTCTAGCTTTCTATATAGTCTTGGTTGCATTGAAACAAAGATTCTGAATTAAGCGGTAAAATCAGTTTAGGAATAGGGACTTTTAAAGTCCTTATCATGATAGATAAGCTTGGGCATTTCAAAAATAGCACTTGTACAACAGCAGCGCACAGCAATGCCCTCATCGTTTTTCTGTTGACATATCAAAATCTGTTACAGTGAGCAACACCTGATCACGGATGGCCCTGGGAAACAAGGAGGGGGCATTGTACAGAAACAGCTTGGGTGGGGGAAGGAAAGCGGGAGTATAAACTCTTTCAAACCAACTCTTTACCACAAGTGACAAACAGGTTGTCATTAAACGACAAGCGTAAGGACCTCTTTCAACTTCTATTTATTAGCTTCTAGACATTTTTCAACCTATCAGCTACTGGTACAAATTAAAGACATAATGAATTCTACTACTCAGTTAAAACCTTGTGCCCAGAAAAGAATTTCAAGAATTTTTTTTGTGGGCATGAAACAGAATTCCTGTGATGCAAATTGCAAAAGTGGGCTCTGAGTGAAAACTGTACTATAAGAATGAGACGCATCCTTTGCCAAGCACAATGTTTATGATTCAAAGGGAGGTAAAAAATAATTGTTGCATAATTAACCAGTATTCAAAAGTCTTTAGGAAAGAAGAAAACATACCTACTGAGGTAGGTAATAATGGGAAAAAATTATTCAGAACAGGAATGAATAAATCCCTAAAAGCTCTGTGGTTTTTCTTTTGTTTACTTGTTTGTTTGAGTTTTTTTGGGGTTTGTTTCAATGAGTCTGAATTTCACAACTCCTAATGACATTTTAAAGTATAGTTTGAATTTACTGCACCATAGGTGACTAGCCACTGGCTGTGCAATAATGTGTATTCAGAGGGGTGAGGTGTGCACCAGCAGCCTGGTTAATGCAATTGCTAGTTACTTATTAATACAGGTCCCTGATTTCCATGTAGCCTGGGTCCCCAAAACTGCTTAGCATCTCTGCACCTCTCTTCTGCATAAAAAGAAAAGACTTAGGCCATAATTTTCCCCTTATCAGATATTAAAAATACAGAGGGTGTCTGCACTAGTGCATAATTTCACATGTGCAAGTGACTATAATCTAGCTGGTTCAGTATGTTAATAAAAATCATTGCAGCCCTGTGAATTAACCTTTTCAGGGACATAAAAATTCTACGTTAACGGGATATGATGCCAATGAATTTTTTTTGTTTTTAAAAACCCTAACATAGCACTCCTATTAAACACTAAAAATAGTTTGAATATTAAAGTGTAGATAATTGCTGTATTTTGAAAAGGTTGAATGACATTCATTCTCACCAAAAACAGGAAAAACAAGTAGCAACAGCCATAGTTTTGGTAAAATAAAGATGTTAAGACAACAGTGATTATCACACCTAGCATTTTGCTATTTCATGCTGTTAGAAATATATTAGTTTAAGTTCACATTTAGGTGCCTTTAAAACTACTGCTCTACACCCAGTTACTAAGATAATAATTAAACAGTGAACAGAATATTACTTGAGGGCCTGAGCTGTTGCAGTAACAGCTACCATTTTCCCATACCTCCCCAGCTTCTGAGGATGATCACATGTATTTTTGTTGCTCCTTCTTTCAAGTTCTTATTAAAAGCATTTACTCCAAGAGGAGCCGATGCAGATCTGTTCAGTGGTGCATTAGAGGCAGCACTGTACACCCTACGCTCCTCATGCCATGGGAGGAGGTCTACCTTCTGCTTGTGATACCTGGGGGAAGAGCTGTTCTCCAGATAGCATGTGCAGCAACTCCTTGTTTGGCTGGGGAGGAGGAGGAGCACTTTGGCTGGCTCCAACGAATTAATTATTTCTTTCTTTATAAAAGGTGGCAATGTATACAGGTACAGCAGTGCACTTCCCAGTGAAATCATGTCTTAATGGTTTTCTAATCTGTTTTGTTCTCACCATGGAAGCAGAAGGCAGCAGAAGCTGCTCTTTTAGTTGTGATTTATCATTAATCTTCAGTCAAGGTCTCTCAGACTTTCTGAAATTGTCTTGAAATCTCTTGCAGCAAAAAGCAAAGACTCCTGGAGATAGATACTCTGCATAAGTTCATATGTTATATATTTAAATCTTGCAGTCTTCTGTGAAATTGTTTGTCCTTTATGATTGATTGTTTATAAATATAATTTCAATAGAAATCCATTACTACTTTAATCCTGTAGACATAAGTGAATATTTAATTATTTTGCTTTGAAATCAAATTTACAAGATCACATTTTGTCCACTTTGTTCTCTAAGTCATCAGTAACGCCCTTGCTCACATCATGAAGGATGCACAGTATGACTAGAGATTTGCAGGAAAACAAGTACACATTCATTTTTTTTCTGCAGGCTTCTCAGGGGTAGGTGTCACAGGCAGCACAGACGCCATTGGTGCGCTGAGTGTTTAGTCATGATGCAGCACAAAGTGCCAGGCGTATGGTGACCTTCAGTGCTTAGTGTTATCGTACTTTAGTGATCAGGGATTGGTGATTGCAAAGTGTTTGCAAAGTTGGACTCTCTGTATGTGTTATGTGTGTATATCTATACATAATTTCTGCAGACATTTATTTTGGTTCACCAGTAGCTAATGACAACACACAGAAGGATCTGTCTTTGACAAATATCAAAAGCAATATGTGGCCCATATGCATCAAACTTGCAGGCTGAAGCAAAGCCTTTAGTGTGACTTTGGCAGTCATTTTTGGCAGAAAAATTTCCCAAATCGTAAGATGCCTGAAAGTTCAATATAATGATCCTGTTAGGAGAGTTCTATGCCAAAGAATATGAGGTCTTGGGAAATGTGACATGTTGTGAAGGAACATACATTTTGCTGTTATTTGTTGAAAACATCAAACACGTTGCAGGCATTAAGGAAATAGAATCGCAAAAGGTTTCCTCCCTAAGAAAAATGGAGTGTGTGGTCTATGGACAGCATACTTCCCCAGTCTTAATTGACAGACATCATTACTCTTGCCAACTAGTTTTAGTGAGAATTTATTTTGAAAGCGTGCAAGAACAAAAAGGTGGATAGAGAAAATGAAAAGACCTATGCTATCCCCCACAGAAACACCCAAAAACCCCTGACTGTACTTCAGGGGGTTATTTCTTTGTATATGTGTTTATTCATTTTGTATCCATTTGTATGAATATCATCATTGGTTTTGCTATTTTTAATTAAAAATCTGGTTGCATTTACTATTGGCCTGACGTGACATAACATCCCATGCAGTCCTGATGGCAACTCAGTAGGCTGCCACAGACACTGCAGTAGACCAAATGCCAACTCACGCCCGCAGGCAGATGGGAAAGTAAAACATGCATGTTAATTCCAAACCACTTAAAAAACCCCACACTTCTCTTACACCATCAGATAAAAACATATTAAAGAAAATCTGTCTTATTGCACATTTAGACAAATATGTTCTGTAAGACCAATTACATTGGGTAATGTATTTGAACAAATATGTAGCAATTAGGGTATTTTGTTGAGTGTATCTGCTGTGACTACCAAATCATATTAAAGCTATGGTGGTAGCAATCTTCTTTATGTTTTTTTTCTTGCTTAAAAAGAAATTCAGATGTGAAAAACTGGAAGCTGAAGTAAATATTTGACACAATCTTTCTTTTTTTAATCTATTAGTTATATTCAGTTAAAGAGTAACCAGTTATTGCTCGTTAGGTACTTTAAAACTGAAGGCAGTTAGCATCTGCTCTTAGTATTGCCCTGTATCATGTTTAAGTAAGGATAGACTGGCTTTTTCAATATCTTGAAAGCAAAACAAACAAGAAAAAAAAAACTCAACCCCAAACCTGCTGTTCTGCTTCTAAGAGTAACGTGTCTTTGCTTTGCTGAGATGCAGAAGTGCCTTTTGTCTGATAAGGCAACTGTAGCCTGCCACTCCCATCATTTTGGGACTTATACATTAAGACAAATTTTCAGACTTTTGTGGTGTTATTTATTGTAAACGTGCTTCTTTTATATATTTTCTGAGTATGGGTAAGTGTTTAGTTCTTTTAGAAGTAGTTTGACTTATCAGTGGTGCAGAAAGAAAACCTAGATAATGGAAAATTTGTTAAATGCTGCCAAAAGGTGAAAGGCGTAGGTGATTAAAACTGCTGCCCAAAGACTGTAAACTGTGTATTCAGTTTGGGCTTCCACTGTTAGCGAAAATGAAATATATTTATTTTAATAGAAAATAAGCAGGCTTATAAGTCTTGCTGTGTATACTGTCAAAATGATTATGCTTAGAAATAGAAGTGATAAAAATATATATCTTCATACACCTGTCATTTAATTTTTAAGATATAATATTTGACTGGTTCTCTGCATACAATTTATATAACAAGAAAAATTACAAAAATGCAGGTTAAACAGTATATGAAACTGAAAAAGTAGGAGATTGAGGAGATTTTTTTGGTACTCTTTCTATACTACAAGAGGCGTAGAGTGAAATCAGTTGAAATGATTTTTTATTCAACTTTTTATTCATATTTAGTATGTTTGTTTCTATTCATTAACAGTTTCCTATTTTCAATTTTTTAGTTTCTAAAGATAGCATGAAGCTAGCCAGCTCAAAAAATAGTCTGATGAGAGTCTGTATGGGGCATTAACTAGGGCAAAGGGATAAAACAAAATTTTCAGGCTGGGCTAGTAATCATCCTGAACTTTCAGGTATAGGCCTGAAAGACAGAGCTGGTCATAGGATTCACTTAGTCATAAAACCCCAAGATTTTTCTGATGTTTCAGCACTTCAGTTTCTGATTCATTTTGCGAGCCATTGGGACTATATAAGCTGTGCAATATTGAGTCTTTAATAAAATTTAATTTTATTTTCAATTTGAAATTTGTAATTGGAAAAAATCAGAAATTGTTTTGTTGTCACCATGGCAATACTTGTTGAAAAGGACTTTGAGTTAAAGAAATTCTAGCTGTATTGTTACTGGCAAAGTTCTTTTATTAATCTGTTTGTAAACTTTTTCAAAATGGTGATTGTGTGACCTGCCTTCTCCAATGCTTCACTAGCATATTATTTTTCATTATATCTAACCCAAATCTTTTTTGCTGCAATCTAAACTCATATTTTATTTCTTTTTGAAAAAGAGTAAAGATTATTCTCACTGTCTTCATGAAAGAAACCTTTTATATTCGTAAACATTCCTATCAGATACACTGTCTCTTTTCAGCAAGGTTAAACACCCGTTTTTCACTAACAGTGTTTTCTGGACCTCTGGTCATTGCTCATGCTCATCTCTGGACGCTCTCTCTGGTCCACAGCCTACTTGAAGTGTCATTCCTTAAACAATGTTCTTTTCTGAAACAACAGTCATTTTATGTTTGTGCAGGTGATTATTTCTGTCTGCAAATGTGGTCATATTTCTGTTGAATTCTTGATTTATTTTCAAGCAATTTCTCCAAATTGTTGAGATTTTGTTTATTAGTTCTGATTTTGACCTTTAATTTGCTCACAGCTATTCTTTACCTTACACTATCTGCTGATCTGATAAGTATGCTGTGTTTGAAGGGTACAGAATAGTTAATAATCCCATTCTCAGATAAAGCCAGCAACGGAGTAGCAGTAACATAAAAATCCCAGAAATCCCCAGCAGAATCTCAGTCTCCTGATATCTCATAGCTGTGCGCAGAAATACAGTGTAGCCTCGCTGCCCCTCTGAGTTAGCTTTGCTTACTGATAAGTGGCCACTGGGACGTTTCCTCTGGTTTGCCTATTTTTCTGACGGGAAATGCAATTCTGAAATTTGAAGCGTTTAAAAATGGGAACAAAAATGCCAGCAAACAGCAAAAACCACACTAGCTTTTGACGAAACCTGGAAGAATGTCCTTGAGGAGCCCAGAAACTAACAAGTTCATGAGCTTTTTCAGCTCCGTTGTTCTGGGTTCAGCTAGTTGGTACAGGTTGAACCACCAAGGGCTGTCTGAATTTTGACCCTGTCATTACCTGCCTAAAGGAAACAACATAATAAAGCCTGGAGAGTTAGCTCAGCTCTCTAACCAACAGGAGAAGTGCAAGGGGAAATGTGATAATGGGATAAAAACTCAACCCCAGTAAAGCCTGTGTCTGCATCTGATCATGACACTTGAAGGTTACTTGGTCAGAGGTGAGCAATGAGAATGACTATTACTCCAGAAAACTTGACCTGTACAGAAAGACCAGAAGAACTGAAGTTGTTTAAGGAGGGGTGGGAAGAAAGAAGGGAGACAAGCTTCAAGCGTGAAGGAGGTGACTTACGAGGAAGAGAGCAGAGGCAGAATCTTTCCTCCACTTTAATGAAAAAGGTTCTGCTCAGAATTCAGGAACAACTTCTCAGTTTTATTAAGTGTTTGTCAGAGTATCTAAGGAAATGGAGCAGTCTGTCTGCCAGAAGAGCTTAGGTCCCTTCCAGCCCACTGTAGGATTGTCTGATTTGTTCCTGTCACGCCATCCTCCCGTACCTGACTTCATTCCCCATCTTGTTCCTGCTCTTGCATGTTTAAAGGCACTTCCTCAAATTCTTTAACTTTTGTAGATGTGTATGTGTAATGATTTTTCTTTTTTAATCATGGAAAAATAATTTTAAACCTCAAACCTCATTTAACAGGAAATCTGCAACCAGTGACTAATGTTCTTCAGAAATTAATTTTTCTGTTTATCTTCCAAGCAATTTCTACTTTGTGTGCTGTACCAAGTTCCCATTCACAGAAAGGAAGTACAAACAAATCCCTTTTGGCAAAACAACAGGTTCTTTACTCCATCTTTATCCTTTTTGTAGCATTGATAAAACCAGCTAGTATTCTCCTTATAATGCTTTGGTTCTTGCATTGTCATTTCTTCTTCCTGTGTCTCATTTAGTGGCTATACGCCTCTTCCTCCAATGGGTGGAAATCATCTGCTTCCTCCTAGACATATTTTTCAGGTGATGTTATCTGTAACTTTTATGCTGACAGTCAGCAGACATGCATCTTTATATGAATCTTTTTTCAGTCTATTAAGTGAGAATCTCTATGGACCTTTCCAGCGGTACCTGAGACACTAAATGGACAAAAAATAAGCTTAAACTTCATTTTAGGGATATTGGATTTATCAGCTAACTTTTTTCAAGCAAGTGTTGTATTCTTTGTTCCTCCCAAACTTCTCTTGTGCACATTGCTGTGGCAAAGACTGAAATCCTCCAGCGGAAGATAAATTGGTGTATATTCTGCTAAGTATTTATAAAGCTACTGTCTTGCTCAATCTGCTTAATCACCACATAAATTCATGGTTCGAGTTTTAAGATCACAGCCAACTGCTATAGAAATGCCTGTCACAAACCAAATGGCAGTTCAGTGGCCAAACCTTTCTCTGTGCCCTGAAAACAACTAGTTAACTGATAAACTCTCCCAAGGCAACAACAAACCCATTTATGATATGAAAGAAGTTTTTACAATGATTTTATGGGATAATTTGAATATGGGACAGTATGTGCATCTAATGCTGGATGTAGGAAGGATTTAAGCACCTAAAACAAAAGCTGTAGAAGCTTAGTTTTCGTGGGGGCTCTGCCTACCCTTTGTTGGCGTGTCTCAATTTAAAGTTCTGCCAGCAGTGGCACTGCTGCTTGTATGCCTGCCTGAACTGCTGTAATCTGTGTGGTATAACACCTGGCTCCTGCTACAACCTGACTTTCTGCTTAAGTCTCCTGAACAGCAGTGACCAGAACTGATGTTGTCAAAGTGACTGTGCCACATCAGTGTGGTCAGGCCTATTACGAAACGCAGTGGCTTCCACAGTTTATTCCAAGATGTCACAATAGGACAAGATCAGGCCAAGAAAGGCAGGTATGAATGCCTTGCATGGCTTGTGATGACCTTTGGCTGCGTGGTGCGAGTGGTGTGCCCTTCCTTGGTGTAGCTATGGATTTGTGATTACGATGATATCCTGGATGGTGGGAGAGGAAGATGCAAATACTTGGAAAAACTGGCCTCTAGGCTTTTACAGAGAATAGGCATAATCTTTACAGAAAGGCAGAGTTTCATATCTGCTTTCCTGCTTGACATTTCCCTCAGGCTACTGACAGTTGCACAAAAGAATACTCTGAGGCACCCGACTCTTCTCATGCGCTGCCTACTGAAAGCCAAAGGCTGTATACGTGTTCTGGGCCATATACTGCGCAACAGGGTTAGGAATTGCTAATCAGGAGGCATCCATGTCTGTTATTGCTGGCTATCTCAACTCATGGTACCACTTCTGAGGACACTGCAAACGAGAAGTGGTGAATGATTCCTGACTGAGGGTTTTCCACTTTGCTGCGATTTCCAGCTAACCCATCAGTCTTGAGGACTGTTAGAATTGCTTTGAAATGTCAGTAATTTATGGCTGAATCTGAAAGAGCCACCGATGGAGGCAGGATATGGGGGAGGGGTGAGGAAAGCAGACTCCTTCATCCGCTAGTCAACCTGCTAGTTTGGTGAGCTCACAAATGGGATAACTTTGCATGGATGGACGTCCTTTAATTTTAAGATACCTCTCTGAAATCTAGGTAAGTGATTTAGGAAGACAAGGCTTAACTTGCAATGGAGTTTCATTATTTAACCAAGGGGTAAAAAAAGACATGCTTTTTTTAAGATAGTTTTTTATTCAAACATAGATATTAGGTTTCTAATTTGGTGACTGCTAGAAAGCCATAAATCCACATTCACACTAACTTGTTAATTACAGCCTTATTCTTAGTAAGTGATTAACAAACTTAATTGAGTCATCACCCACAAGCTAGTCAGTGGGTACGTTTTATCAGATCCTCATTAGTACACAAAATCCCTGATTCTCAGCTCTAACTTGTCAGCTCCCACTGGCCCTGGAGGCATGGACTGAACAGAGCTGTCAACCCTCAAGATTCAGTTGCCATACTTGTGATATTTGGTGTTTTGCTTAATGCCTCAGTTCCTGCATTATTGTTGTTATGCAAGAAACTCCATACTTCCTACAAAAATAAATTATCTTTTTCTCCCCCACCCTCCACTCCCCAAAATGAGTAGGTCAAGCTTGAACTCTATAAGGTGAACCTCATAGAACAGGCTGTGGCGGGGTGGAGGGGGAGGCGGGGAGAGAATCCCACTGTATTTCTTTCTAATCTTATTTTGATTGGTAGTAAAACTTACTGAGGATTTATTTTCTTGAGATCCTTATCTCCATCAGTAGTGGTAGACAAATTGTAATGGGTTAACTGCTAAAATGGCTTCTTTTAGATAATAGTTATGTTAACAATAAATAACCGTTTCTTCAATGCCAGTCAAGATTCATTCCAGGTAAGCCACTTGGAAGAAGCATTTTTCTATAGCCATGTGGAGATTGTGACCTATCTTCAGTAGACAGTTTCTTTTTGTTTAAAAGCCTTTCTGACTTGTAATTGGAAATGCTTCAGTGGCTTTATGCTGCATCAATGGCCTGTCCCACCCGTCCATTACAGGTGGGGGGGATTAGCTCTGGGATAAAGTACATCCGTCACTTCTGTCGTTGTAGCTTGACATTTCAGGACTACCCATATACAACTGGTATGCCAGACTGTGGTGTACCTAAAAGTGATTTTTCTCCTGTTGTAATGAAAAAAGATCTGTTGCCTCTTCTGAACCTACCTGGCTCTTCCAAGAGTACTTTTTTTAAAATTTCTGTCACTAGCATAGGACCTAAAATAAAAGTTATAATGCATGATTTTTGTTTAGAAGGGCCACTGTCAGTATGGGCAATTGTTTCTCCAGCTAAAGAGACCTCAGGAAAGTATTGACAGCCTTTAAGTAATATGAACCCCGAGGACAGTAGTCTTCTGGTTCTTAAACTGTGATATAATATAAAATTCTCAAAAGCTTATTTTAACCAGGAAATATTATCTGTGGGATACTTCTACTAACCTTTAAACCTTATAAGCTATTCAGCCATTGTGTTTTTATAATGTGTAGGTCTAGGGTGGTTTTCATTGTCTCGAAATGTAACACAAGCCAGTTCTTTCACTGTACTATTCTTATTTCCATTCTGGTATGTCTGAATGTCAGCATCATTGTACTACGCAAGTGCATTTTTCATACTTAAAAATAGACTCAGTAACTATCTTCCTTCTCTTCCTTTCATTTTACAACTGCAGTAGCAGCTACATTTCCTGTCTCAATAGCACTTACGAAGCAATTAGGCAAATTTGGGACAGATCTTGCCACTGAATGCTAGACAGATTTCTCTTTATCCTCACTAGGACATGTGCGTATGAAAGCTAACAGCTTATACCCTAATGGCCTGGTTCCTTTCCTGCCCCTGGAAGAAGCGCTCCTCTCATTTTACACATGGGCCATTTGATTTGGTGCCACAAAATGAAATTAATGGATCCTCTAATTGGTCATTTGTAATTAATTAAAATCAAAAATTATTCATCATTGTCTCTGTTGTACCTTCTGTTGTCTTTGGTGACTACTGCTCATGATTACACTGCCAAAGGAAATTATTCGCACTCAAATTAAAAAAACAAAAAAGTAAAATTAAAAGATTAAATAAATCCCCCAAATACCTTCAACAGTAAAAAATTTCAGTATTTCTGTAAAATCTCACTGTTTCAACTAAATTGAGGGAGAAATTTGGTTTTTTAATCAGGTAAAATCAACAAATCTTACCTAGCACCATGATTATGTGCGTATTAACAAAGCTAAATATTCTGTAAATTTCCTTATCAAAGTTAGATGTAAGAAAAAAGAGCACACCAAACCATTGGAAATCATAAGCATACTATATGCAGATTTAATGTGGTGCCTGAGGAGCCTGGTGACCAGAGGATCCAAGGGAAATTTACTGGGTAGGGTCTAAGGCCAGTGACAGGAGAGACCCATAGTGTGCCTCTGTGTGCTGGACCACCAGCAACTGGAGTGGGGCTGTGGGTCTCAGGGGCTCATATATATGTCCTGGTGGCAGCAGCTGGGGAGACCTGGGTGTCCAAGGACAGCTGTTGGACAGACTGTCTAAGCTCAGGTACTGGAGGGGTCCACATTGTGTGTGTGTATATGCATTTTTTCCAGTAAAACACTTTCATCCTGATCAGACAGAAAGCGGAACAGGATGAGGCCACTGGTGCTGTCTGTGTTTTTGCAATGGCTGTGTTTTCTGTCCATCTTCGTCTGTGTGGCTGGCCATGTGTTTGTGTGCATGCGAATATGTGTGTATGTGTATTCCTTATAGCTACTGGCTAGACCTGGGGGCAGCCTCCCCTCTGTTGGGCTACTGGATTCAGCAACTCTAACAAAGGTCATTAGGAGTCTCACAGAATAAATTCCCTGTTTCTATGTAGGTCAAGGACTTTGGCAGTGTTCCTCATCTTTCTATGTTCTCATTTTGTGGCACATCATTGCTGTCTCAATAGGGGGTTTACAACAAGTTTTCAGTTTAATAAAGTGTGTAGGGAATATTTTCTGGGTTTGGGTTACTGGAGCATATGTTCTCTAGATTCTTCTTACTACATGGTATCTTGCAATTGCTGAAATGGGATTTAATGATCAAGGTGTAGTTTTATATTGCAGTAGGCAGATTATACTGACTGTATGCCACCAACTGAAAATTGTAGCTTTTTAAGTCAGTAGTTGAGTCACTTGGAGCTTCTGGATTGATCTTGTGTATAAACTGGAAAGAAGCACAAAATAAATGGTTGACCTTTGCTCCTTTTGGTACTCATAATAACAATATCTTCTTAGACTCAGTTGCTGTATTGACATTATCAGCAGTAGATGACAAACTCCCTTCCCACTAGAGGGAAGATAACATTACTGTTCATATCTCCTGCTCGTACGCAACATCATGCCCTTTTTCCTGCAGAATGCCATTGGCGATTCACATTCAACCTTGTGAACTCTTATACACTGAGATCTTTTTTCCCCCATGCAAGATTAACAAGTTGGGTTTTAGCCTTTTTTTAAATTATTTGATAGGTTTCATTGTTCATAAATGTGTAAAGGGCTTTTTATTTCTTCTAATGAATTTCATCCTATTTTTTTCCAGAGTGTTCTCTCATTTACCATTGTTCTGAATTCTACAACAGCATTTCTGTATCTTGGTTCCCCTCTGATCTGATATCTGCAAGTGTAATAGCTTATGTATTATTTCATCATTTGGTCCCTCAAGATAGCAGAATTGGAATAGACTGTATGAAACTGGAGCAGACCATATGACATTCTATGAAATTTTTGTAACTAATTTTCTTTCATAGTTTTCTAGCTAGTTCTATACCAACTGAATAGTAGTTCACCCTCCTTAGGATAGTTGTTAGCCTGCTTAGAAAATACCATATGATAGCATCAAAAGCCTTGTTAAAAACAAGATGTGTGGCTTCACTTGTTTCTCCTTTAGGTACAAATTTTTTTTTGTCAAAAAAGATGATCTGACTGGTTTAGCATGATTTGTCCTTTATGTTTTTGAAGGAGTCAGCAGTGAAAATGAAAGAAACTTGAAAATAGAGTCAGTTATGCAGTAAAATTGTGTACTTCAACATCCATTCAAAATTTTAAAAACCAAAATTACCTTTAGGCTTGTTTTTGTAAGATACCTTAATGCAACTTGCATATTTAGATGTATAGTATATAAAATGCAAACCAAGCTGAACTCAAGAATTATAGAAGAAAATGTTTTAATCTTTTCAAAATGAAATGAGGAAAGTAAAGGCAATGCACTTTTTCTATTTAGAAGAGTTGAAATTAATCATTTCACAGGTTTTGTTTAATTTTGAGAGAAGTTTGTCTTCTGCCAATAAAAAAATGTAAAAAAGTAAAAACAATAAAAAATTCAAAACCCCCTACTGTGGAATTTGAAGTGAGGATGAAACTTAAGGTAGGATTTGGCAGGTTTTTCCCTGCTCTGTGTAGTAGAATCGCGTTAAAATACATTTCTATATTACAGGATTTACGGGTTGAGTTACAATTTAGATTTTATATTATGTCGATTTTGAGAATTATTTCACACTGGTTTCCTTGAACATTTCTTTATTAAGACATGATGGAGGAAATCCACAATTTGTTTATAAGGCATCAAGCATTTTCCTTTTTAATTCAGATTTTAAAAAAAATATCTACAGACATCTTTATGAATAATGACAGTGATATCTGAATTAAAGTGTTCTACTCAGACTCTCAGCTATGTTAAACACTTTTTTTTGGCATTGGGAAGCAGACCCTCTTTCTGTGTTCTCGGCATCCTGTGTTCTCGGTGGTGTCGCTTTCAATATTTTCACATTGCTCAAAATCTGTGTGACTTTATTAGCACAGTGCTGAGCCTGAGCTAATATACCCTGCTGAGGGACTTAGCTGCAACACAGAGCTCTGGCAGAATATCTCCTGATATGGTAAGAATTACTTGTTAAACTCTATACATGTTGTTGACATAGCAGCAGTGTTTTGAAGCACTGAGTAATGCGTCCACAGCTGTAGGTAGTATCAGGCACTTGTTTATTATTAGGAAAGTTGCCAACATATTAGCAATGTTTATATGCACAGTTACTATAGCCAAAGGTACTCTTTATTGTTAGGCACCACTGTTAGAAATGTTCTTAAAATGTCTTAAATCTCCCATTACTGTAGCCCCAGCTGACTGTGGAAGCTAATAGCATTGGCAAAAAACTCCTTAGAAATTATAAGCGACACCCATATGCCAGCATTTGTTGCTAAGTGAAATAAATGGTTACTAGCACCGCCAAGTTGCTGGAACTGCTTGTAACAGCTGTGAACCCCAAAGTAGGTGATTAATGTCAGCTCAAAGCATTGCTGGCTGCCTGACGGAGCTTGGAACACCCAGGAACCCTGAGCCGCAGGACTCCCGAGGGCTGCAAGCCTTGTTGACTTCCTAGCAATATATGTAACAGCTGCAAACCCTGAAATACAGGATTCACAGCATCTTCTCTCTTGTCCATCTTCACTTGGCTCTGGTGAAATCTAATTACAGAGATAAGACCTGAGGAATTTTAGAATGCCCGTGTAGGTTTTTTTTACCGGTAAATCAGCTGATAAGCCCCATTACATGAAAATTTTAAATTTGGAGGTTGTAATTTACAGTTGTTGAGGGGCAATGGGCAGAAACTGGAACATAGGAAGTTCCATTCAAATATGAGGAAAAACTTCTTTACGATGAGGGTGACAGAGCCCTGGAACAGGCTGCCCAGGGGGGTTGTGGAGCCCCTTCTTTGGAGATCTTTAAGACCCGCCTGGATGCAGTCCTGAGTAATGTGCTCTAGGCAATCCTGCTGTAGCACGGGAGTTGGACTAGATGGTCTCTAGAGGTGGTCTCCAACTCTGACAATTCCATGATTCTGTGATTTTCAAGAAAGAAGGAGTCTGTATTCTCAGTGTGGCCGCACGCTCTGTTTATTGCCAGGGAATGGGAACAGGCTTTTACAGAATCTCTTATAAAATTCTTATCCTGGGAGCAGTTCCATGCTATTTCCCATCTCAGTATAATTGAAAGCAGCTTGAGGATTACGGATTTAGATTCCAAATAAGAATTGCCAGAGTTGCCGCATTGTGCCAGTAGCTTCTGCCCTCTGCTCATTGTCTGTTTGGGGGGCTGCAGTGGGTATACAAAGACTTACTAATAAAATATAAACCTTCAAAGATGCTAATCTGTATGTATATAGAAGGTCAGTGCGTAGGCCAGTTATTTAATATGTCATGTTGCTATACAGGAGTTAAGTTCAAAATCATGCAAATAATCATAACATCTCTAGCATTACCAATGGGAGACACAAAATTACTGATTAATCTAGGATTGTAACAAGCCAAAACCCAATATTTACCCATGAACATCTACTTTTTTGTTAGTAGAAGGAATATTTCTGCTGTCTCTGCCAAAACCATTTACTAGTCCTTGAACTGCTAAGCAACAGTACGCAGATCTTGAAATCCTAACTTTTTTATTAAATACATATATTGTTTAGTATGATAATAAGCACACTGTATTGCTCAGGTAGGCAGTTCTTGTACCTGTTCTGGGATTAAAATGGTGTTGATCATGAATTCTTGTGAATTTTTACCAAGCCAGTAGTTTATTCACTCTCTTTTCTAAGCAAGAACTATGCAGGATAAAATGAAATGTGAAAGAAACAGCTTTGGAATAAAGTAGAATAGATGGTTCCTCAAGTGAGCTATGGTTAAGCTGTGGGTTTCTTTGCTGTGG
Source organism: Calidris pugnax (assembly GCF_001431845.1). Lineage (NCBI taxonomy): Eukaryota > Metazoa > Chordata > Aves > Charadriiformes > Scolopacidae > Calidris > Calidris pugnax. The sequence goes on from NW_015090810.1 coordinate 7,604,952, forward strand.
ATTATTACGCAGGCCAAAAATTGCAACTTCAGAAAGTAGCTGAACTTGGTAAATTCATGGAAGGAGAAAAAAGCAATGAGGAATATTAAATGCAAAGACATCAGAAAGATCCAAAAAAATCTGTGAGCCACAAATTTCTGGTGTGGCCATTCCCCTGATAGGTTCTTAAGCTTTTATGAATCAGAGCATGGCACACAGTGCACCCCAGCACAGGGGTTTACCTTCCTGCGTGAACAATCTGATCAAATAAATTTGAATGAATAACTTTGAACATTGTGTGAATTATTCCCATTCATCTCCTCTGTCCATCAGCTCTCAGGCTTCATGAAGAGGAGTGAAGTGATAAATTTACGTATGATTATCTTAGGTGAAATCTAAAGCTACTCTCTTATCTGCATTTCTTAGATGGATGGCAGTTTCTGAGTGCAAAAGCACTGCGATAACTGCATTTGTGAATTTACATGCGCGAAATCATGTATTGGAATTATGTGACTCAAATAACACTGGTTTTTTCAATGACAGTGAGCTGGCTACTTGAGCCTGAAATACGGCACAGTAGCTGCATATACAGCAACAATACAAAGGATTGAGGTTGAACACTGTTAGTTTGGATTTAGTGAAGATATTTTCTGTGTAACTATGTAAGAATAATAGGGCTAGGGGGCATGATTCATACAAAATAATGTGTTTGCTGTACTATCAATTTGTTGGCAAAGAGGAAAATAGAGGGACACGCTGTACATAGTATTCTGCTTTAGAGCTTTAAGTCGAAACTGCACCTTAGTGGTTTTTAAAAGTCATCAAGATAACTGTTTTATTTCACTGGTTTTATTTTTCTGTTTTAATTTATTTTGGTCAAAAATATTTGCATAAGATGATAAGCATGGAATTCAAGTATGCATGCAGGCATTTAAAACTACATTATTTAGTGTTTTGACTGCAGGCTTTGATACTGGGGCCAATACTGCTTAACATCTTCATTTATGACTTGGATGATGGGTCAGGGCACACCAGCAGATTTTTCAGGTGTAATAAAAATAGGAGGATTGATACACCAGATGGTTGTGCTGCCATTTAGTGGTATGCCTGAAACAGAGCAAAGGGAAATGCCAAGTCCTACCCTTGGGGAGGAAGAAACCCCAGGCACCCACCTGTGCAGGCTGGGAGGTGTTTGGTGGAAAGTAGCTTTGAAATAAAGTGCCTGGGGCTCCTGGTGGACACTGAGTGGAACATAAGCCAGCAGTGTGCCTTTACGGCAGAGGTGGCCAGCAACACCTGAGTTGCAGTAGGCAGAGCATTGCCAGTAGGTCAAGGGAGGTGGATGAGTCTTCTCCTCTACTCAGCCTTGGCTAGAGCACATTTAGAGTGGTGTGTATGGGTCTGGCAGTTGTGGGGCAGGAGCCAGGGAGAGGGATCACCGCAGGAGGGAAGTGAGAGGCAGATCAGCCAGAGCACGCACCTCCTTCCTCCAGCCCTTTGAGTTATTGGGGTTCTTATTCTAACCTCACCTCTCTACTCCAGCTTCTGCGGGAATAGCTTCCGATTCTTGCTGCTTCCAAGCAGCTCAAAAGGAGATGAGTTCAGGTTACATCAGGGAGAGAAGGATGGCTGGTTTGTGCCCTTTTATTGTGGGCCTCGAGAAAGAGGAAAATGTCATGTATTGCATTAGAAAGGGGAGAGGTAGGAAGACATATAGGGGAACATGTCTGTTCCCAGCCTCATCCTCTCCAAAACTGCAATGGCCTCTCACTCTTTGAAAGCAGTTGTGAAACAGTGCTGTACCTTCCCGAAACAAGCACTCGAAAAACCAGAAATACCTGGAAGCTGTAATATTCCTTTTTGGAGTCATTGCCCTCCCTTGCTGCCTCCCAACCAGCTCCCTTCCAGCCACCACACTGAATTGAGTCCTGCAGGCTCAGAGCTTGAATAAATGCGTGGTTTTACTGGCAGTGAAAGAGAGAGGTTGTCAACATAGGAAAATTATGTATATTGATCTTTATGTGTAGTTTATGAGTTCTCAATAACATCAATAAGTAATAGCATCACAATTTCTGAATTATTACATGCTCTATGTGAATACAGAAAAAAGCCTTTCCATCAGCAATGGGGCCATTATTTGATCAATAACATGAAAGTAGACATCACTTTAACACAAAAGGACTTGAAACAACTACAATCTGAATGACATGCTGACACCATCAACATATTTTACAGCCAACGCCAGGAAGGAGAGTGTAATACTTCCATGTATTTTTCTTTTTTATGGATCCACTGATTCAAAGCATTTCCAAACCATATGTTTTTGACATTTTACTGTGTTTTGCTTTTTCGGTTATGGATTTTACTGTCGCCAGGGAAAATTCATATCTATGGTGCACCATTTTGTGCAAAGAACAGTGAGAAAGCCTTCTACCCATCTGCCTCTCTTTTCTCTTTAGCTGGCTGTCACAGGGGTCTAATAGTGCCTAACTCTCCAAATCAAAAATGGGTTGGCTTTCAATATAGTATCTGTCCAGTATCCTTTTTCCCTCCCTTTTGCAACACTGCTGCTGCAAGGCCTGGCAGCTTAGTGTAGGAAGGGCAGGGTTAAAACCGGAGTCCCTTGTTTTTGATTTAGGCTCAGCAGCAAACTTTGGTTGAGCTTGTATGTACAAGGCAGGTCTGCTTGCAGCTGGAGCCATGTGAATATACATACAAAAGCTGAAAAGGAGCAGATGCAAGTATAGGGCTATTGTTCTCTTTGGCTGTTGCTTAAGGTTAAATGTAAATGATCTCGTTGTTATAGGGTAAGAGGAATGTTATATGGGGACGACATATAACTTGCTTAAGGACACTACAAAAAGTAACTAGATCCAGTGGCAACTCTTATTCAACAAAGTAAACAGCTGCCCCATAAGTTGCTTTGGTCTGTTTACGTAAAAATAGAAGTATTATGCTGTTATGAAAGATGTGGTAAGGACAGGATAAGGACTGTTTTGAGACACTTGACCTGAATCCCTAAGTATTTTTAAGATTGAGAGAAATTACAGTAAAAATTCAGTTACCTTAAACCTTAGCACTACAGTAAGAATTTTTTCTGAACAGTGAAGATATGGATCCATATGAACATTTTGTGACAACTGTATTTAACTTTTAATATGATTTTTGAAGAGTTAAGGCACCATCAGTTTTACTTAACTTTTAATTTAAACTTTTGTAGAGAGCAAATATCTAAAAATCCTCAAGGGTTAAGAGGCCAGCATGTCTTCTAGGTGTCTCACTGCTTCTTCACATGCTTAAATATATATATAGGTCTGATGTTTTGTATGGGATTCATTCGAACAAGTGCAATGTAGGTGTTTGCATCTGATACAGTCACTGTAGTCTCCCATTAGTGCCTACAGCAGTGAGAAGCATATGCTTCTAGGGAGTGATTCATCTCACCTCAAGGCTTATCCCAGGCAAGTCAATACAAGTTATGATGTACCAATATAAATCATATCAAACTTGAAGCTTGACACTGTTGTAAATATACTGGGAGGTAAAATTCTATGTGTAGATATCAGGAAAGTCTTAGAAAGCATATGCTATCCTCTCAGGTGAAGTGACCTAGGTTTTTCAGTGGCTGTAGACCTCTGAAGTTCCTTCATTGAACATGTGGTCATGTAATCATGCAGCTGTTTAGATGCCTGTGTTTGCATATATCAACCCAAGTACTCACAAAACTAGGCTTTTAGCAGGCTGAAGATAAGGACACGATTCCACCATTCACTGCATCTGTCCACGGTGTCTGACCATGTTTTATTTTCATTTGTTCATCTCTTTTTCCAGCAGTTTGTCTTTTTGTGCTCTGAACAACAACTCTTCTGTTTTCTCTTGTCATTTGTCTGTCTATCTCATTTTATCCAGTTCTTGCACTGTTGCTTATTTCCTACCAGTATTTCCTCCCTCTTTTTTATCTTCAGAGCCTTGTTATGGAATGGGTCAAGAGATTGTATTCAAGCTGTCCTTCTTCTGGTCACTCCTTATCTGTACTCTGGGAGGTGCTTTTCTGCTCAGAATAATCTGAATCTCTCTATAAGGGGAAAATCAGGAGCCCAGGAAGCTGGAGAATAAATAAACTATTACTGTAGTAGAAATAAAATCTGACAATTCCACAAAGTTAGGGATGGTAAGATGAATTAATTTTATAATCAAATTAAGAAAAGAAAAAAGAGAAGAATGTCTTCTTAATTTTTAGAAATTTCTGTCAACTTGCTGCAAAGGCACCATACCTACATTAGGAAAATGTACCTTCATTTTTACTACTGCTCTAACAGAGTGACCTGGGGTTTACCTTCTCTTTTGTTACTGCATTGGTATTGTAAGTCACAAAATAGGAACTCTCTAAGACTCAATTTGGAGGTTTAGAAAGCAAGCATTCTTTATTGCTGCACCGGGAGCACAGGGGATCACTCCTAATGTGTGCGTACTGGATTGCTTGCTTACAGACATTATATGTGATCAAAATATACATATCCATTAGATTTCCAAGAAATGATTAACATGTTCATATTTTTTGTAGAGCTCATTGTAAATAAGTATGTAAATACTCATACATATGTACTCATATGTAAATGTCCTTGGCACATGCGCATTTATGACCATTGGTGGTCTTTCAGGGTCCTCTGGTGGTTGTCGATAGTCTTCTGCGTTCATCTGCTAATTGGACTTGGTCTTGGCGCATGCTCAGCTTGGGTTTTTTTGCTTGGTTTCAAAAATCCTTGTGTGGACAATACTACAAAACCAGCTTATTCTAGTGTAACTTCTTCATCTATTGCGCTCAGGGACACAGTCTTGAGACTTCCCCTTTATCTAAGCAAATTTGTAACTTATTTTGCTAACATAGCATTGCAGAGTTCTAACTGAACAAATGTATCACACAACTTAGTAACAGTATTACAATCTTCAAAAGGGAAGGGTGTTTTATCTTTGGTATCAGCATTAGTGATTAAATATACCAGGAGTCTCAATTCTTTAGTAGGTAAGTGTAAGGGTAAAAAATACCACTCAAACTCATTTGCTGCTCATTTAACAACTTTAACTATTTAACTTCAGAGAATTTCTGAATTTACTTACTTGTAAAAAATGCTTTCAAATCACTAATTGAATTTCTAAAATCTTTGGCTGAATATTAATGGTTTATATCTTCTGCTCTGGAATTGCACTGATCACCTTTGTCAAAAATGTTTTCCATTTGCCCTGCTTTAAGTGTTTGTCCCACCATGAGTTTTTCCCATGTAGAAGCAATAAAAATAGTAGATGTGTTCACACTTGGCAGGAATGTGTCCAAGAGCAGCGTTTGAAAAAGACCAAAAGAACTCAGTAGTATTCAAAATAACAGAAGCTGAAGACAGCAAACTGTTAAGACCCAGTAGTCAAAGCCATAAGATACATGGTTTAAAAAAGAAACAAAAAAAAGCAAGCAAAAAAAATAAAGAAAGCACAAATGTGACAACAATTTGGTGAGAAATGTTGTATAAAAAGAAATGACAATTCAAAAAAACATAGGATCACAAATGAAGAGGTTGAGAAGAGGCAAGTGATTTTAAATATTACAACTTAATGCTGCCCTACTGAGAAGTGAGTAATAAATAATGAATTACATGAGATTAAATTAGGAAAGATGATGTTTAAACCAGCCTTCCAAAACTAATAAGCACTACCAAATTCTAATGCATGTGCCGAGTTTTATATATGAGTTCCTTATCTCAAATCAATATAACTCTTGAAATATTTAAAATTAAACTATATTCTTAAGCACTTTGCTGGCTCTATGACAAAAATCAAGCACAAAGATATTCCTTGCAAGTGAAAAATTAAGGCTATGTTGGGTTTAGTACTACATATGGATGTGGAGTGATTTAGTTCAGTTTTTATCTCACCTAGGTGGATTTAAGTTATGGAAAGTATTGTAAAAAAGAGCAAATTGATAAGGACTTTATTCAGGAATAGATAGGATTGTAGTGAACAAATAAAGTGACAAAGTAAGTGACAAAAAAGATAACAAGGTCTAGAGAAAGCATTCAGCTTTCAGCCTGTGGGTACTAGGATGATGGCAGCAACTAACGAAAAATGGTTGAGAGATCTTATTGGAGTGTGCGTAATAGTAAATGGTGTAGATAATGTTAATGCTTTCTACCCAGCATGCATTCTAACACCAGGGGCAAGTACTGTACTTAAAGTCAAATGCAGATATAAAGAAACACTTATTAAATTAATCGTAACTGCTGAAGTGACCTGCAAGGCAAAGGTATTGAGAAAAACACATTGAGGGTTACTCAGGCAACAATTAGCTCATGTCCTGGAGGCCCCAGCTCCAATGGGAGGAAACGCTTGTGCTTTCTTCCACTTCCTCAGTGACATTCAAGACAGGATTTTTGTTTTGTAACTGTACTGAGCCCATGACTGTTTGCCATTTTTTATTTTATAAAAATAGATTATAATGCCTTATAAGATTTTTTTTTTTACAGCCACTCATAGATTAGAAACCACAGAATAGAACTTTAAGTTCACAAATAATTTTGTGATCTACATTGTCTGAATGTATCAGCATGAACATTTCCTAGTTGCATACATTACTAAAAGGTTTTGTTCGTTTAGCTTTCTATCTAGAGCATCTTGCTAAAATCTGTATTGACTGCAGATAAACCATAACGTATGTGATTTTTCTTAGAGGATGATCAACAACATATTTGACATTTTAATGCCAAATATATTATAATCATAATTGTGATTGACATTTCTGCTGAAGGTTTTTAGTGACAATGTAACCCAAGTTGCCCTTGCTGCTGGGCAAGCAGTAGTTATTTTGCTGACAACGTCTGTTGGAAAAGGAAGTTCCCTGATTTTTTTATGAGTTTTCATTTCATCGTCTCCCCTCCAGCAAGCCCTTGATTCCTGTAGCATAACCCCTCCTTATCCATTATTAGAGAAGGTGCAGTTCCAAGCGACTGATGTTGGACTACTCTCTAAACACTTCTGGTGGAGTATGACTGCAGCATGCAATGCTGAGATATCAGAAAAGTTACAGACCTGAAAGAAAAGGCACATTAGCTCAGGCAGAGTGCAGAATTAGTGCCAGGGTATTGCTCCCAGGACCTGATAAGGCATCTCTGAGCTGAGCTGCTCCATAGAAACAGCTTCTTTACATATCACTACATTGCATAGTGAGGATTTCACTTGTTTTGGCATGAAAAATCTGGGATTTCTTGCTTAGGTTTGAAACCAGAGAATGAAAAAATAAACAGATCACTAAATCTTGACTTAAGGTTGTGCAAAAAAGTATTTTTGTAAGTATTTCAGTAAATTGTGAGTTAAAATGCTGTGCTTTATTTCATCAGATACTATATTTCCAGTAAAAGACATAAAAGATGGAAAGGACAGAATTGGGACGGTATTGGGGTGTCCACTCCAAAGAGCAACTGGAGAATTCTCACCTTAAATCTTACCAACGCCCCTTCTCCCCATTTCCAATAGAGTGCAGGGTTCATTTGCTCACAAGACACATCCCTACTGCACAGTTGAGGTATCTTGGTATTGGGGAAGTTTTTCCCTCCTTTTCGTCAATTTAGAGGGGGAAAAATAATAAAACAGATATCTTATTTAAAACCCAAATGTAGACAGAACATCTGTAGTTTTAACATCTGTTAGCTGGATGAAGTCTGACAAACAAACAATGCTAATAGAATGATAATAGTTTTTGGCAGCCAGCGAGGAACACACTGTTGTGAATAGGTCTGGAAAGAATTACTATTTTTTTAATGAATTATGGCAATATAGAGTGTTTTATCAAAGGTGAAATATTTTACAAAGTTGTTGCTTTTCACTAAATTTTGAGGATAATCTGTTATAGACAAGCGTGCTGGGTAGCACAGTATGAGTGTATGAGACTCTGCTTGATTTGGGATAAACAATAATGCTGTGACTGAAGCAGAGAAAGGATTTGAAGCTGAATTCTGGTATAATCCAGGCCAGTAGCCAAATGCTAAGCAACTGAGTGTGACAGACAAAGATATACAACCCTCTTTTGCAATGCAGTTCCATTTATGAAAATGCTCAAAAAATTTTATTTTATATTCTGTTTGGAAATGAAAACAAATTTTGCAGCAACTTGTGTAGATCTGCCATTTAATGACAATACTCTGGTCAACCCCTAGTAGTAAGAAAAACACCAATATTAGATGTACATGATTTCTGCCTAATACAGATCTGAAAATATTTTCTGGGGAGTTGAGAAAGCAATTAAAGTTGCCAGAGTTATTCCCTTAATACCTTTTCTTTTTTTCTTTTTTTTTTCCTTCCTTGAGATCTGCTGCACACTGTGATAAACCTTTTCAAATGAATGGTCAGAAGAAATATGGAACGAAACGGGGATGATAGTTGTTTATTTTCCATTGACAGTGAAACAATCAAGCCTAATGCTGAATCTTGACTTTTGGGTGGGGTAATCCGTTTGCGATGATTCTGCCTTGTTATCAGCTGGCTGCCTCAGCTCACCCTCAGTTTAGGGTCAGTCCAATCACTGTTCTTCAACGTAACCCACAGACTTTATGGGAATAGGAAATTTTAACGCTGAATGACCAAACTTAATCATCTGGGCTGACTCCTTGCATTCAGACATCTGCAGATCCCACTGAGTTGTGTTGGGGGTAGGTCAGGCTATCCAAGCAGGAAGCAAAGAGGAATAAATGCTCCTTCCCTATTAGCCTATAGGCACACATCTTTCAGCTGAATCTCATATGGATTTTATTTTATCTAAACCAGTTTCTGTCCTCAAAAATATTGATTCATTCAGTAGCCAGAATTGCTTCCTGAAATGTCTCCAGAGCAGCGTGCAGCTGAATATCAATCTTATTGTGATTGGATTAATTCACTGAAATGCCATCAGCACGGAGGCGGGTGCCTTCCAACCTTGAGACCAGCTGGGAGTGCTTTTTCTGGAAACTCCCAGGTGCCAAAAGGCAGTCAGTGGAAGTAATTTCAGATACAGAATTAATGAAGGTAATGGCAGATGATATTGGGCAGGAGTATTTGGCAAAATATCTGATTTTAAAAGGAACACTAGCTCTAATCAGATGGGTAATGTGTTATGGATGATGAAAGGGATGTTCGTCCATGAGATCCATTCTTGTCCAACGTGTTTAATACAATGTGTATTTTTATGTTGCTGTTTGGTTGAGGCATCCTGCCCATTTACCAGCTAGTGAGCCATCATGGTTATTCTCCCAGACGTTTTTTTTGCCCTTGCAACTGTCATAATGAAAGCCTGTACAGAACATTTTTTTAATGTTAGTTTCATTTGTTATAACACTAAAGTTTGTCCAATCCAATACAATCTTCTGCGTGTAAGTATGATGGAGTCTCCAGAGCTTTCATTCGAGTAAATATTCAAGAGTATTTATGACAGGTGAAACTGTGGCTAATTTACCACTGCTGAAAAGTGTAATTTCTTGTTAATATTTTCCTCTTTAATCCCCCTTCTTTCTTCTTTCAAATTATGTTAGTGCGTCACCTGTGCTATTTGGGGATCGGGATTAGAGTATAGCTAGCAGGGAAGATTGCCTCTTTGATTCCTAGGTCCAGTTCAGAACCAGCTCCTTTACAGTCTGTATGGAGACACTCTTATCACCAGCAGCTGTGCAAGCAAATTGTCAAGAAACATTATCTTTGTTTCTTGATCTTTATTACTGTGTGTTGCTTTCACCTGCTTTGAAGATCTATGCGGTGTCTCCATCAATGAAATTGCTGCACTTAGGTTCTCATGTTGAAATATTTTCCAAATATATAGGTGTTTGTGACCATCTTTGCAATGTCATTTCTACATACCTTTTCTCTAAATCATCCGTCAAAGTTAATTGGATGATACATTTTGTGTATTAGGGTGGGAAGGAGCAGTCTATTTTAATATCGCTTTTAACTTTACATGCTCTTGTGTATTTCTTAAGGTTCTCTTTAATATTCTTCTTGATTACATATCACTATTTTCCTATTCCAAGCACTGTTATTATATTAAAATTTATTCATGACTAGTGGTAAGATCAAGTTCAGTGGTAGTTTGACTGCACATCTGGGCAAATTGGCTTGTATAGTAAGGTTGCTGTTAATCTTTATATAGTGAATAAAAATTTAACTGAACTCTTTATGTTTTATGTCTTTTAAAATTTATTACAAAATATCGGTTACTGTTCAATTAAAAACACAATTTACTCATTACGTTTCAATCTATCCTCTGTCTTTGGGTTAAGAGTGTACTGTTTCACTCATCACATGACATCATCTAATGCTGTCTCAAGAGTTTCAGCAGGCAAATCTTTTAACTCTTCTTTATTCATTAGTTTCCATTCTGGTCCCTCTAGCTCCTGGGACCATCAAGTCATCACATGCCCAAACTCAAGTATTATTATTGTTGGCACAGACCTGTCAAAGCTTTAGAGCTCCTGGCAAGGCACACAAAGGAATGGTGTATGGTACCACGAGTGCACATTGCCACAAATTATCATCTTCCTGAGTTTCCTCCCTGTTATCTTCCTGTGACAAGGTTCTATATATGCAATGTTGTACCACTGTTACAGTATTTACTATGGAGCTTTCTGACATTCTGCCTTCTTTTTGGAAACAATTAGTTGCATTTTCCTTTTTTGCAGAAAATACTGCTTCCTATCTAAGCATACATGACTTGCAATCTTTAGTTACGATGATAATAAATGATATCATTGATTGAATCGGCACTTTATATTCTGTTTAGCAATGTTGATTTATTGGCATAATTTAGCTTTCTAGAAAACATACAGGAAATACCGGTGTTTTCTGCCATATATAAAAATCTTTCCATCAAGACTAGTTTTGTAGCAACAGGGGTAGATTTAAATTTCTAGGTATCATTAGTAAAATATTTGTATAATCCACAGTGCACAAACCTAGGAAATTTAAACTAATCTCTCTAGAGCTCAGTAAGCTAACTTTCTCCATTTGCAAACATGAATTAGTTGTCTTAACAGATGACATTTTATTAAAGGGAGATTAGTCTGTTACTTAAAGGCGCCTTTCCCCTCCTCCCCAACTCCGATGTATAAAACTCCATACACACAGTGTGTAGTTTATTTCACAACTTTCTCCTTTGTAGAGGCAAGTGCTGACAGTGATACCTTATTCTCAATTTGGGATTGACAAATCTGGATGCTCTGGCACCTCCTGCCAGATGTCAGGGGCCTTTGAGCTGCTGGGGAATTTGTGATGGGAAATGCTTCCAATCCTTTAGCTGCTACACTCTTTGCTTTATGAGAGAAGTTTCCTGCCCTACTGGCTTTATGGACCTACAATAAGGGTTTCTGTTATTGATTTACTTCCACTAATACAGTCCTCTTAAACACATGTGGTGCTTAAACAGACCTGTTGCCTTAGATTAGGGTGACTGCTTACCTCAGGGATGGTTCTGCACTTTTATTTTTCCCAGACTTCTGTGCATTATTACAGTGACAAAATTTAAACATAAATGCTCCTTAGAGATAATAAAACAACCAAACACCAAAAGGCCACTTGCCTTTTCTGGTGACTTCCCTTCCCATCGGAGTTCTTGGGACTGCTGAGTGGCTTCAACTTCCCAGCTTCCAACCTCTGGACCTCTATATGGGACGTATACACTCTCTATGCAGTGTGGTTTCCTTTTCTAATTTTGTTTCAACTCTCTAATATCCATACTCTCTTACATAACTCCTGGTCTTTCCCGTTGATTTCATTCGTGTTTCATCCCATTTTCTTGAATGATTACCATTCCTACTTTCTGTACTTTCTGCTTTCTTTAACCTGAAAGCAGTTTAGGTTTATATTCTTGGTTTTAATCTACCATGGTTCATTTCAGCTTCACCTAGGGTTATTGAGCTAGCTTCTACTCCCCTACTGGAGAATTGGTGCTTTCTACACTTTGTTTTACCCTTTTTTTTCACTTCACTCTGTCTAGTGTTGATCACAACCCTTCCATGAAAATGCATGGATTTTCAACAAAATTAATGTTTTCCTGTTTCAAAAAGTATCATGTTTCTGGATAAAATATTGTTTATTAAAATATATGTCTGACCCCAATACTTCCTTAGTAAAATTCTCCTGTATATTTCTCAGTTTTTCAGCAAAGTCTCCAAGTTCAAATTCCTTAACCTGCCCATCTGTCGTACTAGGCTGAAGCGTTTCTCATAATAGTTGCATAATATCATTTCCTTTCCTGTTCTCTCCCTTATCAAATTCTACTTTCATTTTCAGTGTGAAGCCAAAGAAATTTCCTTGACTTTTGTGAAATAATGTTTGGTTGTTGTTTTATTTTAAATCCAAAATCAAAATTTATCTTACTGGCTTTTTGAATTTTGGATAATTTCCAAGATTATTTTTTTTTTAAGTATAAAAATGTCCTACATTTTATGGGCTCAAACCTCTTTACTTTAAGACAAACTTTTACATACATAGCGCTGTCCTTTCTGCATCATCTTTAATGTTTTGTTGTTTTTCTATTTCACACTGTTTCCTGAATTATTTTGCTTTGGACCCATTCCAGGACTGTTATTTGTTGCTTCCTTTCTATTTACAGGGTAAGATAGAGCCATTAGCTGTGTTTCTGCTCTACTTCTCCATCACTAACAAAAAAGCACAACTACTCAGCTGGCTCTACAGACAGGTCTATATTTACCTCTCAAACAGAAGAATCTGCATACCTACAGACCTGAGTCTGGGCGTACTGCAAAATGTCAGGGTGACCTGCAGAGTTACAATTACATCGATGTGATTAAACCTCACTAACTAAATCTGGTTCTCAGGTAGCCAGATTGCAGGCTTGAAATATGGGCTCTGAGAAAGTTGGTGGAAGTTTTGGCACCGACTTCAGTGGGGTTGGGACTCTGACTAAAATCCTGTCTCACGCTTGCTCTATATGGACCTCTCTAGTTAGCTCTACTTTTGCTCCCACGTGGTCTGTGGAGTATATTACAGGGACATGACCTCAGTAAGCTAAACATATAAGTAAATCAACTGCGAGTGACACACTTAAAAATCCTGTGGCATTGATTCCTTTCATATTGTCTCCCGACTGGAATGGTTTCTAGGATGTTAACATTATTGCTTTTCTTTAACATATGCAGGCCAAAAAAGCATTCTGATTAAACTCTACTAACTGTAATCCATTTATGTAGTGATCACACAAGCAATCGGAATAATTTAAAAATTAGAAACAGTGCATTTTAGATGTTAAATAAAGTCTTTCATTTGAGAATTTGAGCAGACTTAATTGTTAAATTAAGGCAGCAGAACTTTTACTAAATTATGGCCTTTATAAGGAAATAAACATTTGATTTTCAATACCTTAATCTATCTGGCTCTCATTTTGTATTATAGTTAATACTCTTAATTGAATGGTAAATGTTATCTTCTTTAGTATTTAAAAGTTTTTAATTCTGTTTTCGTTTCTGAAATCTCCATTGGAGTAATTGCTTATATATGTTTCCCTACATACACTCATTTTAAGTTCAGAAGCAGTTGCTCACAAATTGTATCAAATTGGGAGTAAATATTCTAAAGAAAGATTTCTCAGGGATAACCTGAGTAGCAGGTTCAGTTTTTCTGACAGTATTTAAACTGATATATGTATTATGTATATATGAATTTGGTTTTTTTCCTCTAGATCTGTGTACACATAGGCACAGAGTCTGCATATGTACACAAACAGCACGCACACAACTATGACATATCACCTGACACATTCACACTGTGTCCTCCATTTTATAGCAATTTGAAAAAAAAAATTTTCTGTCTTTTATCCTTTCTTGAAGTTTGGCTTTTGGCCATCATCTGTGGCAGTTATGCAAAATCATTTTCTGTGAAAGAATGACATCGTACACCCCACAGGCATTTAGTGCTGAGCTATAATTCTGCTTATAACTTTCTTATCACTTGCTCTTCCTTTACAAAGAAAGGCAGCTATGTAACACTTGTAATAAATTTTTTTAGCAATACATGAATCTGTAGGTTCTGAATGTGTAAAATAGTACTTTTGTAGTTTGCAAAGAGCAGTAGCATTGCCATTCATCCAGATTTTTGACTAAATAACCAGGAGTTAGAAAAAGAAATTCCTGTAACAAAAAGCAGAATCAGGTCTTTATGGCTTTCAGTCCTGTAGAATGAAGTGAAGAAACTATGAGAAGGTTATCTTTCATTAGGTTCTAATCAGGCATGAATAAACAACTTTAGCCCTAAAATACAGAGGATTTATGTTCCATTAAGAAGGGCTGTACCCATCTTAATGCATATGTGGGTGGACTGGGTTGTGAACTTACTTGTTTTATCACATAGGTTAAAGATTTTGCTATGAATCTTTTACTGATATTTCTATATAGTCATGCTATATCATGTACTTTTCCAGTAATCTTACATTGTGTCAATTTATTTATTAACATGAGCTTTTCATTACTACTTTTTAAAGCATAACTCTCAAAGCACAATATTGAGTTCTGGTGCTTGTTGGGTTAAGTTCATTGTATGTCCCCAAACTCTCATAGGGATAATTTTGTGAAAAGTTAAATATTTTCAGAAGACTTTGAGAAAGAAGGCAGCAGGGAGGGTAGGAAGACTGACATAACTATTTCAGGTTATTTTTCCCTCTCTTATGAGTGTCTTGTTAAAATGGCAAAGTGATGCAGAATAAGACCAACCCTGCTATATCTGATACTTGAAAAAAAGGCCTCTGAACCTCTCCTGCATTCTAAGAACTGTTTGAGCATGAAATTTCCCCATTTATATTTTAATAAAACCTTTTTTCAAACAGAAAATGAAGAAAGATGTTCTTTTGTAATTCAAGTGTCGTTATTATTACGTATAAACCTGGATTCATCTCATCTCACTTTACATGGCTGAGAAATTTGAGTTATGAGTCTTCTTCATCTTTCTTCAATCAATGAAGAGAGCCAAGGTTTTGCTTCATTGTTTCCCAAGGAAATTTAGGCAAAATGGATACAAGATTAGGGACTTTAAGTCACTAAAATGTCAAAGGATGGATCTGAATTGACATGCTTCTATCACAGATCTTCACCCTAAAGCCAGATCACAGCTATAGAACTGCTTCTCATTGCTAAGGCTTTTTGTATTTTAGTTTAGAAAAGCTTACTATTCAGTCTGCGAACCTGTGTTAGGTGAACCTTGCTGATGTTGCTTGTCACTACTGTTACTTCAGTGTTGCTCTTTACTTCTTTTTCTTAAGGATCAATCAAATTACGTTCGATCCAAAACCATAATAACTTGAAAAGCAACTACTTTGCAGTCAACAGGCTGCAAGCAGCCAGACTGCTGAGAGGCATTCCTCTTCATGCTGGATTTCTAAATTCCAATTTCCTCTCTTTTTCAGTCAGAGATGGAGGTTCTTATTTTTATTTTATTTTATCTTACTTTTATTGTGCAATGGATGCATGATGTTCAGCATTAAAAACCTAGACCAAAAAGCTGGCTAGGTCTACCTGCTAAACCTTCATTCCTTTTCCCTTGAAATAAGCTCTTCACAAACTGTTATGAAATTCGAAGAAAGCTAAATGATACTGTTTTGTAAAATCAAGACTACAATATCACAGTAACTCAAGTGTATTTTTTAATAAAATCTAATAAAACAACAGTTTCTATATTAAAAATACTTTATCTGAGGCTTACATGGCAGTAGAGGGTCTTAAAAATCCCCCTAGCTAATGACCGATGAAGAGAAAGGATCTTCTCTCATTGAATGGTAGAGTGTAAATGGTTCAGTTATGCACACTTCATGTTGTTTTGACTTCAGCGATTTTAATTAATTTAGTTAAGGAAAATAAACTCTATTTGGGCTTAGGAGGTTATAGCAACACAATATGTTCTTTGTGAATCTGAAGTCAGAGAATGAGTCCTGTCTCTGCCAGGCTAAATATAGGTTTTATAAACTTGAAGAAAAATTTAGATCTGCTATTTCAGATTAAAATTGTCTATTTGGACTTTCAAAAGAGGGTTTCTACTTCCAATATATTGAATGCCTGATTAAGGAAAGTGTAAACTTAATACTAAGGTTGGATATACTTATATTGGCTAGAATTCATCTACACTTCCTGACTATTTATTGAGTTTGAAAGGCTTAACATAACTGTATTAGGAAGATTATTTTTCAACAGTCAAACCAATTTGCATTAAATGGGCCCTTTAAAAAAATCCTCATCTGCTATGCATGGCTGAGAAAAAAAGCTTGAGAAACACATTCCTAGCAACCCAAAAAATACTAGAGGAAGTAACTACAAGTATCTTTGGATCTGGACAATTTTCAGAATGTTAATATGCAGGCATTCCCTTCATAACACTGCCTGAAAACCATCCACAAAAATATAGAATAGAGAAGAATTCACAAAAATATGTTGTCTTTGACTTGGGCAGAAGAATTCAGTGAAGTTTTCTGATTTTTTTGTGTTAATAGGTTTCTTATTTTATCTAATTATAAGCATTCTCAAACCGTGCACAAATTCTGGTGTTTTCAGATGTGTAGAATTAGCCACTGATTCCCCTTTGATAGCACAGATGACAGGGGGCTGTTTCAGAAGAGGAAACTGGGAGTCAGGTAAACTTCTGAACTGCAGCCTTGGCTGCCATAATTCTCTGATACCTTTCCTATTACCTGAAAGAGAGGAAGAGGTGCTATTAGAGGTTCACCCTCTAATTCAAAGAGTTTGAGAATATCCCCTTGGAACAATTATCAACTCTTATGAAAAGAATGTAGAAGGAAGTTGATGGGGAATTCATCCTACAGATTTACTTTCTTAGAGCTGCTTCTTCTGTGCAGTGTGTAAGATGCATCAAACAGAGGATTTTACACTACTGATTTTGAAGATTCCCTAGTTTAATTTTGCAGCAGGTGGTTTATAGAACTAAGGTATTTCAAAATCTCTTTAAATGAGTAAATGGTACAAGTAGGACTTCCAAGCTGTATGGTGATGAAAATTCTCTGTATGACCGCAATGCGTGGATTGTGTCTTGTTGCACTGTGAAGAGCAAAGTTTTTCTTCTGGCTGCTAGATGACTTATAGTGACCTTCTTTTTTTGTTGTTTGATTTTTTTCAGCTTTCATTTGCAGCAACAACCCCAGAGTTGGCTGATAAGAAAAAATATCCTTATTTCTTCCGGACAGTGCCATCTGATAATGCAGTGAATCCAGCAATTTTGAAGTTACTCAAATATTATCAGTGGAAGAGAGTAGGAACTTTAACCCAGGATGTACAAAGGTTCTCTGAGGTAAGATTTGCATAGTTTCCAGTACACAAAGAGAGCTACTAATAACCTTTCAAGGAGCTAGTTTCTCCATTAATGGCAATTATGTAAAAAGAAATAGATCCACTGTTTCAGTCTTGTTTGGCTTTGTCTTCCTAGGTCACATTTGCTGTACAGAATAAACTTAATTCTCTTCTGGGACTGTCTATAGTAAAACCTACCTGTGCTTTCCCTTGACTGGTTTATTGCAGTGAGATAAATGCACCCAAGTGTAAAAAAATCACTTTTGTTGTTGTTGTTGAAAAGGTTCCTTTTTACTCTTTGAATTGCCAAAGTGTATGATCTTGAAGAAGGCCTGTATCCTGACATTGGCTCACTTAAAAGAGAGAATAACTGATTTTGTTGTGTTCCTTTTGTGCTCTGATTTATTACAAGCATCAGTCTGATCAGTCTGAAGATTGAGGGGAAAAAATCCCTTAAGTCTGTTTGAGGGGCTTACTGAGATGAATGGCTGAATCTCCAGAATTGATAAAATCACGTACTATGCATTGTCCAAATATTTTGAGTTTCACCCTCAGCAACATTTTGGTCATAGAAATTGCAATAAAGTATGGACCAAGTACATTAAGCATGGTTTTAACAATAGAGTAGTTAAAAGAAAACATCCTGTAAGTAATGTATCGGAGCAAGGCAAGGTAAAGAGTTGGTCCATTAATTGACATGCAGGCAAAACTAATACAGGCATTCCAGTTTCATGTTTTTTCTTTTTTTTTTTTCCTTCCTCAGCAGTCATTTTTTTAAAAAAGGGTTGGCTGTGTTCTAAAGATTAGCATAATTAAAACTAGTTAAGAGGAGTAAGAACAGGTTAGTGTCTGCTTAAATGAGTCAGATATTTTCAAATTGTCTGGCGCAATTAATTCATTGTAGAGTATTTAAGAAATCTTAAAATCTTCTCTTATGACCTTGAGAATAAAAGGATAAAAAGTGAATTTTAGGGGGAGGGAAGAAACCTTTGTGTCTGTCTTTCAAAAAAATACATAAAGACCCAGGTAGTTATAGACCAGTCTGCTTAAATTTAATTCCTGGAAAGACACTTGAGCAGATCATCTGTTTAGAATCACCCAGAAGATAAAAAGATGCTAAACTGGCCAAAATGGATTTGTCAAGAATAAATCATGTAAAGCAATCTAATTTCCTTCTATGATATAGTAACAGGCCTTGAGGAGATGGGGTAGGTGGTAAGTGTGATTTTTTTTTATGACTTAGGAAAATGATAAAGATGTTCCTAAAGAAAAGTAGAGAAACTTGATCTTCAGGAAGATAATGTAAAAGCAGTCTCTAAACAATATTCCTGCCACCAAGGTTAATTGATATCAGATCAGTTGAATATTTGTCTTTAAAATGAATGCTGAAGCAAAAAATAACCAGAAAGTATGATATGCCTTCTCTGGTTTGAAATCATAATTTCAAAGAGTAGTTATCAGTGGCTCACTGTCCAACAAGAGGGATGGGATTCTGTCAAGTGGTTTTCTCTAGAAAGAGATAACGTTTCCTCTAGGTAGTGGAACAGAGAAAATGTTTATTAAATCTGCAGTTGATACCTACTTGGGAAAAGCTGAAAGCACTCTGCAGAGGACAGGATTAGGTTTCAGAAGAAGGTGTACTTCTTAGAAATAGAGAAAGGTTTTAATATAAATAGTATGTAAGTGAAGAAGTGCAAAATGTTAGACTACAGTAATCAACTATATTAATGAAGAATGGCTATCTAGGCAGCAGATCTCCAGAGAAAGATATGGGAAACACTGCAATGTACCGCAAACTGGGTGACGGTCAAGAATGTCAGGCTGCTTGACCTACTGTGAGAAGCAGAAAGGAAGCAAATGGCTCCTATTTCACCACCCCCAATGTAATGCAATATTGGCGTTTAAAACACACAGAGTAAACTTCAGCTCTGCTTAGTGCTAATTAGACCTAAGTTGGAACATCAGGTCTATTATAATCTTCAAGAAAGAAGTAAATCAAAGAAGTCTATAACAATGTTAAGTAATCTGGAAACGTGTTTTATGAGCAAGATCAAAAGTGGAAAGCAGTGAAATAGACTGGGTAGTTTGTTGAATCTTCATCATGGCTTCTGAAGACAAGAATAAACAAACACAATTCTTGGTGATTCTTGGGATTCTTGGTCTTCCTTTGGGACAGAGGGATGGATTTCATGTCTGTCCCGGTCACTTAAGAAATATTAAAACTGCAGCTTTCTAGGGTTTGCTAGAACACTGCACCTGAGTTCAAAGTCTTTCTGTTCCTCTTGAATGGTAAGCCACTTCCTTCTGTGTCAAACTGCAGATTCTGTTTAGTGTGATTCATTCAAGTATTCATGTAATGAAAGACATTGTTGAAAATTCCTTGAATTCAGGTGATTGTCATAAAGCATGTTGAGTCCTGAGTCTTTAAAATTACTACAGCTTCATCCTGCCTTTTTCAGGTCTGTGCAGAATTCCTCCCTTCCCTTCATGTTCCTGTGCAGACAGTGAAAGCACAGGAAAAACTAGAGGAAAAAAGTAATGGGCTGTCCAGGAGCAGTGAGGGATGGGAGCCACCAGCAGCAGAGAGGGAGAATGTTGTGGTGGCCAGGCAGAGCCCAGCCCCACTGCAAGAGAGGAGGGCAGGCACAGAGGTTGAGGTCAGGCTCAGCCAAGGGTGCAGACCATCAGGCAAGTCAGTCCATGGCGACAAGTCAGGTCCAAGGCCAAGCTGGGAAGTCAGTCCATGAGTCAGATCAGGTCTAGTGTTTGCTGGGCAGGTCCATGTCAGAGACTGAAGACACAAGACTAAAGGGGTGTGTGGAGATTATGGCCTGTTAGTGACCTGCATGTGTTGGTATGAGTCTGTACATTTACTGAAACCGTAATTTTCCCTCTAAAGGAACACCAGGTAAAACAGTCCTTCTAAGTACTGTTTAAACTGCTCCGTTTCCTAACAGTTTTTGACTGTGACAAAATTATTGAATGCCATCTAAAACTTACATTTGTTGTAAAATCCCACTGAGTTTAGAATGCAATCCTTCTTTTCTATGCTGCATTACAAGCCACTAAACCAGAAGTAACTGAATTTCATCTCTGTTTACTCTCATATAAAATAAAATAAGCAGAAATAAATTAATGGGGTCTTCAGAGAAGCCTGTTTAGTAAGTCAGGTGATTTTACTGTTAGCAACAAGAGCGCACATTGCTCTCCCATTTTTCCATCTCCCAGAAAAACTGTATCAATTTGACAGATCTTTCTTTTTTTTTAATCTAGAAAAATTTGCATATCTATCTTAATTTCCTCCAGCTATCCTTCTACCTAAACTCATGTGGGGATAGATATTGCCGCCTTGTTCATGGTGTATAGAGAAGATTTCATACCCATATAGTGTAGTCAATGAGACGTCTAATTGCATCTCTTTAGCTGCCATCTAACTTGTCATTTTTCTGGTCACTTTTTATTTTATTTGGATCACTGTCTCCTTTCTCTTTACAATTTGTACTATGATCTTATATCCTGATAATTAAAGCTCACCTAACTTGTCCACGAGCTAGCTACCCATGAAAGTCATAAATCTGTTTGTTGGTTTACCTTGCTTTGTAATGAGGCAGTTATCTCAATTACTTAGATGGTGAGTCTTACTCCAGTTTATCTTTGGAGGCCAAAATTAGAGAGGATATCTTGCTTTATTTCAGCCATTTTCCTTGGGAATCCTTCCTGCAGAGACTTTGCATTATCACCCATTTCCTTTTACTTGGTGGAAAAGCTTCTCTTTCTTATAAGCAAATGTTACATCTTCCTTATTCTCCAGATCACGTAGAGAGACAAAAGGTAGGTAGAGAGAATGGAGAAATTTATGCCAGCGTGCTTTCAGTGCTTGAAGCACATGAACAATATCTATGTATCTGATACTCTAGTGAGGCTTAAGGCTCCTTTTCTTGGTGTTGCTTGGATCCCAAGGATTATGACTTCTCAAGTGACCTGAATTCTATGGTTGCCATTACCACAGCTTACTATGAGTATTCCTTGTAAGTTACGTCAGGTCTGTTTATACAACTGGAATTGTCTCTTCTATTGAATTAATGATAAAATCGTGTAAGTCAACTTGGTATAAGGGTAATAAACAAACTTCATCAGTTCTGTTAGTTAAGTAGGACAAGTTCACACCCATTGTGCTTCTGTGTCCTAGATTTTGTGGATTGCTGCCCTGTTCTCGTCCTCTGGGAAAGATTGTGTTACAAAAGTTAATAGTTCTGTGGTAAAGGTTTATAAATGAGGTTACAAAATATTTTCAGGATTTTTAACTTGAAGTTTTTGCTATGGCATATAATCATAGGATAATTTAGGTTGGAAGGGACCTCAGTAGGTTGTCTGGTCCAACATGCTGCTCAAAGCAAGGCTAGCTTTAATGCTTATTATCCCTGAAAAATTACAGCTGTTGTGCACACAGTTCTTAGAAAAAGTCCTGGCCATGTCCTCTTTCTAATTCCCAGGTGACCTTTCAGCTGATTGGAGATTATGCAGCAATTGGTGCCTTCAGTTTTGCTGCTGTCTAGCACTACCTGTTTGAGACTGTATTTTGAATTAGGCAAACCAAGCAATATTCCTGTGATCTGTTTTTGCTGTTTCATGTATTGGTGGGAAGAGTCATGAGAATGAAGTCACACTTAACTATCAATAACTCAAAACTGCTAGCAACCACCAGAAGATGTAAAGTCTTCAGAATATGACTGTGAAACAGAGAAATGTGTAATCATGTACCAGTTTTCAGGTAATGCTGTATTTGCTAACCAGCAATTCTAGTTTACCTTCAGTATTTACTGTTCTTTCCTGCGCATTGCTCATTTTATTTATACACATTTTTGGTTGAAACTGTAAGTTGGCACTTGGTTGCACTGGTACACTAAGAGGAATTGTGGCCACCTTGTTTTGTGACAGGACATTTCCTCTAGACTGGCTTCAATTGTTCCTTTTTGCTCCCCTGTCATGTGAAAATTCAGTGAAACTGAATTTTAACTTTACTTTGGGTGGGATATTCATAATATTTCTAGATTTTTAAAATATATATATTTCCCTCCCACTGAGTATCATGTCTGGGATTGTTTTTAAAACAAGTTAAATTCTTATCGTCTCAAGTGACTCTTTGTTTTTCTGTACTTCTTAACAGTCATCTCTTTATGTGATTTCTCTGCTTCTTCCTGGAAATATTGAGAACTCCTAATGTAATTTTATCAGTGTAGGTGGCATTTCAAAAAGACAGAAGAAATGAGAAGTGTGCAGTAAGCTAATGAAATAGATTAACAATATGAAAAAAAAAAAGAAAATATTTTCTCTTGTGGCTCTATCACAATCTTCATTGAGTTTAATAACCTAAAAATACCTTGCTGACGAAAAATAAAGAGA
Source organism: Calidris pugnax (assembly GCF_001431845.1). Lineage (NCBI taxonomy): Eukaryota > Metazoa > Chordata > Aves > Charadriiformes > Scolopacidae > Calidris > Calidris pugnax. Next base: position 7,627,640 of record NW_015090810.1, read on the forward strand.
AACAACCATTGTAAGTGGACAAGCTAGCACACTTTTTTTTGGCTGACATGACTTAAATTCTGAGGATTTCTTAAGGTTGTATTGCATTTTGTACAGCGATATCTACTTCAAAAATTAGCAGGTCATCAGGGTCCATTTAATCTAAATGGAAGGTATTTAGCATCTATAAATTCCAATTCTCATCCCAGAAAATGTAATACTGGAAAAAAGAAAGTCATTCCAAAGAAAAGCGTGTAGTAAACATACCTCAAAGTAGTATTTGTCTATTATTGTAGAGAAAGCAGAATAGAAGTCTTATTAATCTAGAAGTTTACTTATTGTAGTCATGCTTTGTCACTGTGGAGTCTGCAAACTGAGATTTTAGTTAGTGGTCAGTTCTGATAAGAATTCTTTGGATAAGCAGATGAAATGAGAGAGTTACTGAGGGGCAGAGAGGAATTAAGCAGGGAGAAGAAATGAGATATCTGGTGACCTTTCAAATTTCAGCCAGAAAACAGGCTTGAAACACCAGTTTTTGGTGACCGTAGTTATACATTGTGCAGACTTCAAGGTGTGATTACACTTTTTGACTTCTCAGGCTTGGCTTCTGAGGAAAGACAGAAGAGCAGTGATTGCTGGTCTCCATCACAGTTGCCAAGAGGTTTTAATGCAGCAAGAATTATATTACTTTTTCTCCAAGAATGAGCTTGGAAGCATCAAATTTAACAGATAACAGCAATGTTTGAGTTGGAAGCTCTAAATAATATCCAGTGATTTCATCCTAGAAGGAGCCCTGTACCTTCAGCTTTGAGAGCAGAAAAGCAAAAAAGAGAGGCAGAAAATAAGAGATGTGAGACACAGAAAGCAGTTGAAGAAAAATATGGGAAAAGGCCATCCTCCTCCTTCTTCACTGACTTTGGTGTCTGCAGAGTTGTTGCTCTCACATCTTCTCACTCCTCTCTCTGGTTGCTGTTGCACAGGTTTTTTCCCGCCTTCGTAACTGTGTTATCCCAGAAGTGCTAACATCGTCACTGATGGGCTCAGCCTTGACCAGCAGAGCCTGGAGCCAATTGGTGTTGGCTTTGTTGGACATAGGGGAAGTTTCTAGCAGCCACAACAGAAGCCACCCTTTGTAGCTACTAAAACCTTGCCATGCAAACCCAATACAAAATGTGATTGTTTAACTGTAGAAGTTTTTCAAACGATCTCTTCCTGATGTTTCTTATTTTTTCAAGGTGCCATGCCTTCCTCCTATATTGTATTCATCTTTTTGTTTTCTGCATAATTTCATTCTTTGCACAAAACATTTCAGATTTCTTTTACTCGTTCATCTTTTTGTCCCTAAAGGAGATGAAAAGATTTCTGTCTGCTATGTCTTTCCTTTCCTGCTTCCACTCAGGAATTTCTCCAGGTTCCCACCTGCTTTTGGGGATGGAGCAATCTTCTAACATAGGTTGCTAGAGTCAGGGCAAAACCACTAGATAACTTCTGACCAATATTCAGTAATATTTATAAAGCCAACTGGAAATAAAACAAGTTGTTAGGCCTTCTTTGGAATATTAATCTGAAGTTTTTGAGGCAAAAACTGTCGTTTTTTTCATTGTTATTGGACATTTATTGACATAGTCTATTAATCCTGTGTTTGGAGGATGCTTGAGAGGCATTGATATGGCCTTAAATATTATTTAAGCATTTGTTGAAATATATACTGCATCAAACAAAGAGTTTTTTATTTGTCTTTCACTGGTTTAAAAGAAAACCAAAGCAAATTTTCACCAAGCTTGGATGTATACCTTGATAGCTGTGAACTACTGATATAAAAATGCTAGGGAAACAAAGTCTGTATTTAATCCAACCTTATATATTAAGAAGAAATGAGGTTTTGGTTTTTTGCTCTGCTTTTTCGTATTTTAGGTTCCTGACCTCAGAAAGCCCCAGTTCTCTTTTCCTAAAGATTGTTCCAGCGAGTTCAATAAAGAGAAGTGCAGAGATCCTGTCCTCTTTGTGATTTCTACATTGTCCTGCAAAGCAGAATTAGCAATGTGTTTGAGATCTTCTTTCATATTGCCCTATTCCCAGTTGTTACCCAATTTCTACAGTAAAATCTTAGGAAAATTGACTTCAAGTTCTCTTGAGCTTGTGAAGAAGAATGAATTCCCCTGTTCTATCTTACAGTTATGCTTTGCTGTAATTCAAGTTAGTACATTAAGGTCTTCAGAGAAAGGCAGTTTCTGAAAGTGACGTCTTATCACACGATGCTATTCATATAAATTGAAAATATTATCTTCACTGGTGTTTATGAGTTATTTAAGGGGAAGAAGCACAGCAGTAATTTAAAATGGAAGAGAACAAGACATTTCAGTAAGAAATTTCAGTATCTGAAAGAAGGATATTTAGGCATATGAAATATAGGTGGTCACCTGCTGGAGTTTTCTGGATGGCATGCATAAGTGTCTTTTTGGCCCATTGTGCAAACGTCATCCATACTAGGAAAACTTTTTTTTTTCTTATGGCAGTAGCATTTTAGCCAATATTTTTAACTTCTTCTTCTTTTTCCAAAGATATTTTCTAATATTTTTTTTTTAGCTTCCAAAAACAAAAAGATAAAGGAGCTAGAACATAATATGGTAGAGAATTAGAACTATGCAGTGGGTTTATATGGTTATGTCATCTTGCACTGAAGATTTACACTCCACTAACACCCAAGAGGCCCCAGCGTTCCTATGAACTGAATATTGTCAAACTTCAGATGCCTTGAACGAAACCAAATCAAACTTAGGAATTTTTTCCTCCACGTTTAAACCTTATATGCTGCATGTGTGATAAGCTGACATTTGCAACACAAGATGGAGTGGAATGATCAGTGCCTTCTCTGCCTCTAATACCTTGAGGCTGAAAAACTCCATATAATTAACAGTTTCCCAATGGATCTGATATAAAAATCATTACTTTATCAGAGACCAAGACTAATGCATACTCAAAGAAAAAAAATTCCCATTTAGATTATATTGAAAAAGTGTTCCAAATCAATGCTTGTTGTAACAGATGTTAGCATTGCACATTGAAATTTTATTGCTTATACCACAGCATTGTCCGAGTTCTGTTTTGGGTTTTGCTATGCTTTGGTGCTTGTTTTTTAGAAAATGATAATACGAGGATGAAATATGATGCTAAACAGTGATTTAACTTGCAAGCATTCCTCATACACAATAGTTTTGATTGGGTATCTAATTATCTTCTATTCATCAGGCAATTGCAGGATATTTTCAAATTAAAATCAGTGGTGCAGTGATAAAATTTAAAAGTGGGCACAGTTGTGCACATGATGTAGATGAGTAGCGGGAAAATGTGATACTGTCCAAATCAGAAGAGAACAAGATCACTTCACCGAAATAACAATTTCTGAAACAATTTATCAGAATTCAGGGCCTTGATTGCTAAGAGGTTAAAATAAAATCCTAGAAAAATAATGGAATGTCTTTTGGAATGATGAACCTTCCCGGAAGAGCATGTAAATTTAACAGAATCCATTCCAAAATGTGGAACCATGGGAGTCAAGAAGATAAAGCAGCTGTTAAACTGCTTGAAGTTACCGTGTGCAGGACTGGGGCCATTACTTAGCTTTGTTTGCAGATATATCCATCTCCTAGCACTTTATGAATTATTAATTCTAGAATTAGATCAGGATATGAGAGTGATATTTAAGTGCTCTTGTGTGTTTTGTTCAGGGCTGTTGTCTGCTCCTGGATACGTTTATTTACTAAGATTTATTCTTTTTTGAAAACAAGGAATCTTTTCCTGAGGACTGTGATTCTTTCTGTATTATTTTGATTGAGTCCAACCTAAATTTATAATGTCTTTTCCATGTCTTCATTCTGGCTTTTAGATAGTTTTGTGATGATTCAGGATTGAGTTTTAGCAGATTGAAGAACCTCTTGTGCCCTGGGAGAAGAGTGGAACCTTTGCAGGGTGAGAAATACCTTTTCCCTAAGAAAAGGGTTTAAGAAAAGACATCACTGTCACTGCTCTTGGACTTCGAATTTACAAATGTAGGAGAACGTATGTAGGGTCAGACAGTCACAATTCTGCTGCCCTTTCATGATATTTAGTTATTCTATAGAAAAGGAAGAAAGGATCCAAGATGAGGATTAACAGTACTCTTCTAAGACTTTTTTTGGCATTTTCTCAGTCATCCCCAAAACATGTATTTGCCCTGTCATTAATACAATGCCATTTATCCTCTGATTATCTGTGTTACAGTGTTGCATTGGGGATCTTGAGTGAACTGGTTGATGTGGACCACTCTGTAACATATGGCTCAGGCAGGCAGTCTCCCAGTAAAATGAGAATGTGAGCTGTTAACATCTGGCTAGTCTTTGTTCATTTGTCTGGAGTAGGCAGACTGATCTGCATATAGTTTGGCTTCCAGTGCAGTTTTATGTTTTATTTACTCCCCTTTAACTGCAAGCTGCTGATGAAAGGGGAAGTCCTCTCCCCACCCACTGCTCCTCAAGTTTCTGCCTTCTCTGTTGCACCTGATTGGAGGTGAGAAGTTTGCTCACTTCCAAGATAGAGCAAGGCATGGAGCAGATCCAGGCATTTCTGCTTGCTAGGAAAGTGTTTCCATGCTGAATTTCCTTTGTTCTTTGCAAAAATGGTGACAATAAATTGGAAATAAACAAATAAACCAGGAAAAATTTGTTAAAGTTAAGCAGGACTCCTAGAGGTTTTGAACACTACTGAAGTACTAGCTTTAGCATGGTTCTTCTGGGTCCTGATAAATATTAAAAGATTACAGGAAAGTCATAGGTTTATGATACAGGAAATGCAAAGAAAGCAGGGAAATAGAACTTTACACTAGGTGTGTCTCTCTTTATAGGAGAGCTACAGAGTAGGGGATCATTTGTAGGTGCCAAGTGTCCTACATTGTTAAACAGAATATCTTTTATCTGAGTGAGAAAGCATCTTTGAGAGAGTTGACCTTTAATGACATTCCTTATTAGTAACCCTTTTCTTAACAATTTTTATTTGCCACTGGCTCATTCTGAGCTTGTTTGCTCAGAATTTTCATGTACACCATTAGCCCAGTGCAATTACTTTCTAAATGCTTTCATGGCTTGGAAAATGGTTCCAAATTGTGGCTGACAAAAATCAACCTTCTTGCAGATTGGAAGAACAGTTTGAGATACTGATCTGTAGAAATGCAGGACGCATCAAACATACATTTCTTCTTTCCAAATCTTGTGCCTTAGGTCTTGCAGCAAAACCACCTTCTAATTAACATCACAAGTCTAATTCCAAGTCCCAGAAAGATAGTTATCTTCCAAGGCTGCATCGACATACATATGGATTATGGGACCGTTCTCAAACCTAAACTATATTACTCTAAAGCACAAGGTATGACTTCAACTTTGAGTTAGCTGTATCTGAAGATATCCAATTTTTGAGTTTGGGTAAAGTTTGAGTTAACTGTATAAAGGACATGTTTGCAGTGTTTTATGAGTTCACAGAATTCCAGAATGGTTAGGGTTGGAAGGGACCTCTGACGGTCATCTTGTCCAAACCCCTTCTCAAGCAGGGACACCTAAAGCTGGTTGCCCAGTACCGTATCCAGACACTTTTCTAGGATCTCCACAGATGGAGACTCCACAGCCTCCCTGGGCAACCTGTGCCAGTGCTCAGTAACCTTGACAGTAAAAAAGTGTTTACTGATGTTCAGAGGGAACCTCCTGTGCCCATCTCAAGCACCAGGTGAAAGTGTGCTTGGCCCTCCTTAATTAGGGGATAGCTGCAATAAAGACACCTTGGGTCAAGGGCATCTGATTATGCTTATTAGAAGTTGCTAGAGTTTCCTTGGGACCAAACCCTCATGGGTCTTCTTATCTCACTCTTGTCTGACAGCAGCAGACACCCTCAATTTTCTCAGAGGGTTCTAAGGAGTTCCCTGATGATCCTGAACCTTGTCCCCAGAGGGTACAAAAGCAGAGCCCAGAGACTGCTGCACACTGCTGAGTCTGCATGGGACTCAGGAACAGCAGAGTCTAGAAGGAAAGAATAAACAAGGAGGCAGAGGGCAGGAAAGATAAATCAACATAGTTTTATCAAAGGAAGATTATGTCAGAGATGGTAAGATAATTGATTTCTTAGAACAAGAGTGGATTTTAGTGCTTAGCTGAAATCTAAGTTGGTTGCCCTGCAGGAGCTGGGTGGAATAGAAATGGATGCAGGGAGTTCTAAAGCAGTTCAGGAGCACATACAAAGGGAAGACTGCAGCAAATAGTATTGTAACTTCTCAGGATAGAGAAGTTGGCAGTGAGTTTTTTTGGTTTTTTTTTAAGGACTAGCTCTGGCACCAATTATTTTCAGTGTATTAATTCATTGCTCTGGGGAGAACAAAGCAGAAACCTGTGATAGTTGTAGATGACACAAGAAAGAAAGAAATTCCAATAACAAGAAGAAATAGATCATCATAAAGAACAGTCTGTATGATCTCGTTAAGAGGAATCAGAAAATGAAGTGTAGAACTTCATACATGGTAGGCTTCACACGTGGTACCTCCCTAGGATTTCTAGGATTTTAATTTAACAGATCCCAGCTCTTCCAGGACCCCAAGATATTGGCGGCACCTTCAAATTCTCTCCCTTTTAAATTCTCTACCTTTGGAACATTATAGCTATAGCTTTTAATATTTTATTACAGATTTAAGTTTCGGTTTGGGAAAATGTTTTACAGCCTACAGCATAGGAAGAGACTTCCCATGTGTGGACTTTTTTAATCTATGTGTCAACTGTTTGGTTGTGCCTTTCAGTGATAATTTCTTGTGGATTTTAGACACACTGTTCTTAACAAGAATCTGCTTTCTCTGTTCTTTTAGATCTAATCAAACAAAATTTTAGCCATGAACCCTTGCTGTAAGGGACAATTTTCAGTTTGTTTAATCAGTGTTCCATCATTTGGTGGAGAACCTATTAAATAAAAATATTTTTTTCTTTCTGTTAGAAAATAGAGAAGTAATCAAACTGATGACTATTGAAAATGTTATGATAATAAGCATACTTTTATGATATTGAAGAGATACTTGAAGATAAGTTCATTATGAACAATTTTTGCAAATGCCTCTTTTTTTCAGTCCAGATCAGGCAACCTGCTTGGACATTGTGTTAGTATTCCCTGACTGAATGAATGCATGTGTGCCTCCAGCACACACATCTCTAAACTTTGTCTGCAGTCAATACAGTTACAGAGAACTTGAGACAACCCTTTCTGTAAACTTCAAAAGCTAAATTGCATATATGTTAAACAGGAGTTATATTCACTAAAAATGTTATTGCAGTGACTGTCTGGGCTTCATCTCCAGAGCACTTTGCAATTTCTTTGACACTAGAGAAAGATTTAAGGAGGCTTATAAGGCTAGGTCTGTGAAAGTGTTCAGGATCCTTGTCCCTAGCTCCAAGAACTGTGGAGTTCAGTTGGTTTTCTTCCTTCCACAATTGATGGAGTAGTGTATAAATCATTTTTGGATGCATTCCCAAAATCAGATTCAGAGATGACAGCACACAGATCAAGGAACTAGCAAAGGTAGCCAAGAGTCAGCCCTAAGATTTCTGTGTATTATAAATCCTGCCACTTTCCAGGGAGTTAAAGCCTTCCTCTGGGGCTATAGAGATGTGCTTCTATACATGCAGGATTCATATCCCTGAATCATTTTCTGGACCCCAGAGTGCTACCATCCATACTTCAAAGGCTGAATGAAGGTCAGTCCTTTCTTTCAGAAAGCTGCTTCTGTAGATGATGGTATTTTTACCTTAGCTTCTCCTCTGTTCTATTCCCTTCTCTTTGAATTCTCTGAAAGGAATTCAAACTCAGATTGGCCCACTGCCAGGATGGAGGCCTAATCGGCAGAGTGGCAGACATCTGCATCCTTTTCTGACAGTAACTCCAAGTACTTTGATTACTGTAGTAAATGGGAATGCAACCCATTCTAGAAGGGTACGATGTAGGTGGAAAGCAAGGAGTGTGTCCAGATACTCTTAAACAGGTGCATAACAAGAAATGCTTATATTTGCTCTGCACTGCTCTTGGGGAGGAAGGTAGGTGGTGAATTCCTGTACTTCATTCTGCAAATTACACAGGTACTAAAGGGAGGAGGATTACAGAATAGAATTAGCTGGTCTGGTAGAGAACGTTTCACTTACAAAAGTTTTTTTAAGGGTCAGCCTTTACATGGCCATTGAGCTGGCAGTTGTTTGGATGATGAGAAATGAGCAGATGTTGGTCTTTCTCATGCAGAGACTGTTCTAGTCATTCAATGGATATGCACAGTTGGTAATGTGGCATGAGCAGGAGCATCTTTACTGTGCCTTTTTTTGCAGCATATAGACATAGTGAGATTTGTTCTGACATGTTTTGCGTCCCCAGTATAAATAGAGGTTGTTACGAGAAACTAAAACGGCACCATGAGCGACAAGACGATATATGGTGTTAGTAGGTCCTAATGGGCAGGCCAAAGCTCCCTTAATAATACTCTGTGATCAAATGCAACTTGCCAGACAGAACAAACATTTAGTAAGGACTGGGGCAAGCTGTTAGGCCATCTCATTTGCATAACCTAGGATGCAGTTACCTTTCCTAATAAAAAAAACCAAACAAACCTCCAATTCAATTTAGAACCATACTCCCCCACAGTTCCTCTTGCCTTTAAGCACAGTAAGGCTTGCTTGCCATCACTGAGAAGCAAGCAGGAATATTTCCCCAGACCTTACTTGGCCCAATTTCCCCCCTTGCCTTGTGCTGAACTTCTCTGAATCTTGTCATGCCTCCAGCTTGAAAACTTCCCATCTCTGATCCTGCTGTCTGTTGAGGTCACACGTAGTAGAGGTATGGTATCCTTCAGGTAGAGGTACATATCCTTCACCTATCTACAGTGATTCTGTATGAGATACAAATTGTAAACAGAATGGGGTTGCAGAATCCAGTTGCAGTACTTTTATCAATGAAAAGTGTATCCTTTCATTTCCTCCAAGCCATTTTCATCATTGCTCAGCTTCATCAAGAAGATGTCTTTTCAAGACATCTTCTCATCTATAAGACTGTAAAACAGCAATTTATATCAGTGTTAAAATCACTAATAGGAAGATACAAAGGAGGAAAATGCTTGGAACAAATTATATAAATCTACACTTTTACTATAGGGTTTGGTATTGAGTCCTGACAATCACAGTAAGAATTCATAAGAGGTCAGACACCCCTAGGCTAGCAGTGATCCAAATTGCCAGGCTCATGTAGTGTGTCGCTTGCGAGGTTCCCGGCTCTGATATATTTCTTTGGCTATACTGAAAAATTATACTCCTTGTAGTACCGGAGGTTGTAGGACTGTCTGCATCACATTGAAATGGTATGCCCTGAAGAACAAGAAGAGGGAAATATATGAATTATCTTTTGATTATGATACACTGCAGTAGACTGTGTAGCCCTCAGCTCTTCCTTTCCTTTCCAGTTGTTTTCCTCACTTTAGCTTTATTTGTTTAATTTCGCTTGTATGATGTCCTGATGTACTAGCAAACTAATTTGCCTACAGCCTAGTAGAAATCTCATTTTTTTGCCTCTGTCAGGTCTAATGATTGCAAAAGTGTTTGCTCTTGCGCTGGTGGAACAGACAAGTGCTCTGTGTTACCCTTGTCAGCCTTCTGCAATGGGTCCTGAAATCTGCCCTCAGACCAGCTTTGCTTCGCTTGTCCAGCTTGCTGAAATGAAAATCCATGTTATCTGCTGTGAAAGTTTCTGTGATGGATTCATCACTCATGGTTTCGTGGATGCTTTTGTTTATATGAATATTAGGCACTTTAGGACAGATGCTTGTCAAAGGCAAAAAGTAAGAACTTGTCAACACCCTTTCGCCTGAAGCTTTTCTTTTCTCTTGGAATAACTTTTCCTTTTTGCAGCTCTACAAATACAAAACTAAAGGCAGTCCACCCCACACACCCAACTGCCTTGTTAGCTTAAACTTTGTATCATTAAAATGCTTTGTGTAACTTGTTTGTTTATTTTTTTCCATATAAAACAATTACCATCAGTTTCTTAAATTTACTTCTGATTGTGCCTTTCTTTCCCAGGCAGAATTCCTGTATACTGGTGAGCAATTTGCCTTAGGCAAATTTTTAACTACAAAACTAAGTAAAGATTGATTCTCAGTAGGCTTAGTAAAACAGACCTTTTCCCATCTTTCTTATAAAGATGACTAGATTCAAACTTGGTCATCTTAAGTATTCACTATATTAAGGGTGTTTGACTCATGTAAAGCTTCAGCTTTAATAATGAGCTGAGAACATGCCAGCATAACTCACTCCTCAAGGCCAGAATGCACCACAGGAATTGCTCTGTCTTTGAGATTCATCTTGTGTAATGTTAGCCACCTAAGTAATGGTGTCTAGTCTAAGGTTTCCTTTATAATCCATGGGCACCTCTCACCCTACATTGTGGTGTCTCAATAGAAAAAATGGATGATACTTTTGAGATTGCTACTGCTTTCCATTTGCTAACTAAAACTAGGAACCACAGGGGAGGGAGATTATGACCCATGGTTGAGTGAAATAATGATAGGCAGGGATGAAAACCACAGAGTGTAGGTTGATGGGAACAGGAGAGACTTCAGGAACAAATGCATGCAACCTGGGAAACAAGCAGGAGGAACTTTGGCTGCACGTGCAGTCACCAAACTCCATTACTGGAATAACCAAGAGACAGTGGGAGAATTTACATGGCTGATCTGCTGCGGTGGATGGATGCAAGCTCAACAGGAAACACAGGCAAAGAATGAGGAAGCTGTCTCAATAACTCCATTCCAGCCAGACCCAGTACATCATATTACTGCTTTGTGCTCAGGTTCCTGCCAGTGAAATGGAATTCATCAGTGTTTTGCACCCTTAGATCTTAAATAGTTTACAAGAACTTGATATATTTGTAATCTACAGATATTTATTCTCATTTTGTCAACGCAGACGTTGACTGAGGTACAAATAAATGAAGAGTATCTTTTGCAGTGGGGGTTAGAGTGGATGCCAGTAAGAAGTTCAAAATATGTAAGCTTGATTATATCTCTAGCATAACATCATTGTTCCGTAGTCAAAACCCAGATATTTTCTTGGTTTTCTAAAGAAAAATGCTACAGAATCTAATTAATATAAGTATAATCCTGTTGTTTCCCATGTATTCATGCTCAAGAAACCAGAAGGCTGGGAATTTGATATAATCTTTGTCACTGTCCTAAGGACTAGTGATACACATTAAAAAAAATGTGTCTTATTTAATCTTTAACTTCCAGTCACTATATTTTATGTATTTTTGTCTGCTAAAGAGATTGGAGTTAGAAAATCTCTATAAGTAGGTAATTTATCATGTACAAACTGTATCATCATGATTCAGTTCTGTCTTAATCCATCTTAGAGCTAGCTCGTTTACTTTCTTACTGTACAGTCTATTTCCAAATTGCAAATCAATCTTATGGTTTTCCTCTAAATTTTGAGTTTTTTCTTGGCATTGCTTTTAGTGGAAAAACTGGATAGATTTGGCTATCTCTAGCCTTGGGAAAGGAGTGTGTAAGGACTCTAGGTACTTTAAGCATATGTCTTTCTTACAAGCATATGTCTTGAAGTGTGTGCCTTTTTGCAGGTAGGCACAGATTGCCTTCAATCTATGCTGCAATCCAGATAGATGCTGGCAAACTGTGCCCAGATGACTGCCAGTAGGGCTAAGGGTCCCATAGAGCAGTGGTCTCCAAATGGGGGGATCTGCACCCTAGGAGGCGTGCTAGACAATCTGTTGGGGTGCAGGAAGAGGACAGTTGAACTTCCATTTATATTTATTTTTATCTAAAAAAAATAAGGAAGACATTAAGCTTTACTAATATTTAATATACAGATTGACACTGGTGCATTTAGTCAATCCATGTGTCAGATGGTCCTGCGGGGTTCATGAGGTGCCCTGAGGGAAGAATGGGTACTCTACAACGTGGAGGGGTTGACAGTGGCATCCTCACTTATTCGTTCATTTTCAGTGTAATGTGACATATTAGAGTTCACATGTGCCCAGTTAAGTGAATTTATGGATTATGTTATCTAGTTTTTACTAAACCGCAAAGTGTACAAGCAGCTTAAAACGATTCCTGCAAAGAAACCACAGATTGAAGGTAATACTGATAAAGCCAGCACAAGTGAACAAGAAGAAAATGGCAGAGCTGACACTTGTCTTACAGCTGTAGTTCACTTACCTTCGTCATCCCTATTATGGGTAAAAACAATGACAAGCTAACAAGATCGGACAAGGTCAGCCAAAAAAAAAAAGGCAAAAATATCAAGAAGGCTATTTGAAATATGGATTTATAGCTACTGTTGCTAACGATGAATCTCACCCTAAGTGTATACTGTGCCTTGAGACATTAGGTATTTATGAAGCCATCACGATTAGAAAGACATTTAAAAATTAAGCATCCAGAACATGAAGACAAACCTCTACAATTTTTTTCAGTGATGTTTAAAGTCATGCGATACTCATTCCAGTACTTTACATAACTAAACATAACAATAAATGTTTAAAAGCATCTTCTGAGGTTTCTTATTTAATAACAAAAGACAAAAAGGCACATACTGTGGGGACAACACAGCAGTAAAAATGGCTGAAATAATCCATAAAAAACACTATGTCAACAAACTGAAGTCCATTCCTTTGTCAGAAAATACTGTTGAAGATGAACAGAAGAGATGAAGAAAGAGATATTAGAACAAATCACGCAGTGTGGGTGGTTTGCTATACAGCTAGGTGAAAGTACAGATATTTCTAATGTCTCAGCTTGCGGTGTTTGCTGGATTCTGCTTCAATAATGAAATAGGTAAAGAAGTACTTTTTTGTGAGCAACGAAAGGAGAGATGTACTGGAGAGGATACATTCTTGACACTGAAGTGACTTCTTTAATAAGAGCAATGTTTTATGGAAAAACTGTGTAAGTGTAAGCACTAATGGAGCGGCTGCATTGACTGGAATAAAAAATGTATTCCAGAGTAAGCTTACAGAGCTGGCATCACATGTGAAATTCCTTCAGTCATCAGAAAGCTCTTGCAGCAAAGAAGTTGGAGCTGAAAGTGCATGAAGTGCTGCAGGGTGCTGTTGAAGTGCTTTATTTTATAAAAAAAAAGTCATTTAAATAGAGAATATTTACAATACTCTGTAATGAGATGGGGAGTGACCACAAAAATCTTTTGTACCGCAAGGAGGTTCATTGGTTTTCTTATGGTGAACTTCTTAAAAAGAGTTGTTGAACTTGAAGACATTATGCCTTTTTCTTTTACAAAAGGTCAAGTATTCCAAGCTTGCTGACATTCTCTGTGATGACAAGGACTTGTCCATAGCAGATATTTAAAAAAAATAAATAAACACACTTCATGTGGCCCTTCAACATGAAGGTGATGCTTTAGCGATGAGAGAGAAAGTCACTGCTTTTCAGAAGAGCCTTGAGCTATGGAGAGAGCATTTCAGAAACAGATGTTTGGAAATGTTTTGATCGTTTCACGTTTTTGTTGCCAGAACTGATGGAAGCCAGTCACCTAATAAATACTCTAGTATCTGTACACTTAAGAAACATGGAAACTGGATTAAGAAACACTTAAGAAACATGGAAACACTTAAGAAACATGGAAACATGGAAGCTGGTTAAAAAATCTCCCCAACAAAAGTTTCAGTGGGTTTTGAACCCAGTTGTTAAATATATAAAAATGCAGTACTTTCTAATTAGTTTGCAAGAGCAATTGGTTGCCGTCAGGAATGATGGAAATTTAATAACCAAAGTTCAGCAAAAATCTTTGCACAATTCGTGAATGTGACTTCAAAAAAAATATCATGGTTTAGAAAGTGTAGCCCGTGATGTAAGTCCTCCATTTGGATCTATCTATCTTTGTGAAAACGAAGTATGAAAATAAGCAGAACTTAGAACCAGACCTTCAAATGCTGTATCACTAGGTGTTAAGCCAGGACTTTAAAAAATAGTGAAGGCTATTCAATCACAAGGCTTTAGTGAGAGCAAAAAAGGGGGGTTTATACCTTTAATAAGTTAAAATAATAATAAAAAAATATTTAGTCTTTATCTCATCCTTTTAACTTTCTATTTTTGTGTAAGATTTATAATAAACATAATATATTAATACAGTAGCAAGAACATGTACATAACTTATAAATACATACCTTGGGGATACATGCCCAAAAATTTTTTACTGATAGAAATGCATAATCAAAAAAGTGTGGAGACCACTGCCATAGAGCCAGAGCATGTTAACTTAGTTTTCTGCTGCATCTCATTGTGGTTACATATGTTCAAGTTCCTGCTGGTTGCCTAAAAGAATGGACAGAGCACATTCATACCTGTCTGAAAAAATAGTGTGGAAATGCCCACCGGAGACCAGAAACTCCAGCACAATGCTTTTTGTCTGTCTTATATAACGAGGTTATTGCTACCTCTTTACTCTATTAATAAATCCAAGAAAATCCATTAAACCTTTTTTTGCCAGAGCCCTAACACAAGAAACTATGTTTGTACATCGTGAATTTTACAGATGTTCACAGTAAAGGCTCCACCCTCGATATGATCCAAGTACCGCTTGAATCCAGCATAAGTTCTATGGGGGTAGTTGCTCTGCTTCTGGATATCATTGTTTTCACTCAGATAAATAGCCTTAGTAAAAAGTCCCATTCAATTCCTGTAGGTTCTTTTCATACCGTGACACTATGTAAAGACATGTGCATGTCACTTCCCTCTGTATTAATCTATTAAATTCTATTCTTTAACAGTTTGGAGAAAGGATAGGAAACTAAGAGATGTGCTACATTGTAAGATACTCTCACTTTCTTAATTTCTCGTCTCCGTTAGGACCATATGTAGGAGGATCACATCATCTAGTGACCAAGAAATTTGGGGGGGGGGGGAGAGAGGGAGAGAAAGAGGGAGGATTCCCCACCTCCTTTCTCTATTATACCTTTTTAGATCCATATAACAGGAGTAACTTTTGTGTTCCCCTAAATTTGATGTGCTCAAATAACATGGAGGAGAATCTGGTTCCATGTCAATTGATTGATATTAAAAACTTTATTCATACAAATTAGCAATGAATGGTCAGTAGACACAGTGAAATGTTTCCTGTAGAAATACCATGGTGGTTTCTTAAAAGCTGTCATACCACCTACACTTCTGGCATTTTAGAGTGTCCATTTTGGAGTGTTTTATGGAAACAAGCTTCTCCAGATATTATCTACCAGAGTCTCTGAGCACTAAAATTAATAAAGAAATGAAACTTTAAAGAATTACTGAGATTGCAGGAACAACAATTCTAAATTTAAATATGCCTGCACAACTTTAACAGAAATGTTCTGTAAAAAAACAAATAGAACATCATCTAAACAAAATGAATGTCTTTCTCCTGACACCTAGTCCAGTCCAGCTTCTTCTTGCCAGGACAGAGTTTGCTTGTATGGGCTACTGAAGTTATTCCCTGTCCTTCTAGGTCTCTTTTTTGTTTAAAGGAGGGAGATTAATGTTACAGCATATTAATGTTATTTTATTTCTTTAAAAAAAGCTAAATGCTGTATTCTTTCAGACCAACTAAAAATGTCTAACAAATGTCATGGGATGTATTTAAAACTAAAAAACAGATAGGAGTTATTTTTAAGGGGATCGCTCAATTCTGGTGAAGTCAAGTGCATAACCCTTAATGACACCACGTGTATTCTCTCCTCACTGAGAATGTTAAAATAAAGCACTACATATGCTTATGAATGTACAGAACATTTTTTCATGCCAGACTGTTGTTAGTTCTTGTGAGTATACAGGAGGGTAAAGTCTGATTCCAGGTGTTCTGTGAATTCCAGGCACAGTCCGTAATGTTAAAATGAAAAGGGCAGTGACAGTAAAAACTATTAGCACACATGGTCAAGGAGATGATCGCCAGTCCATAACAAACAGGCATAATTTTCACCACCTGAAGTTGCCAACAAGTTTCCCAAAGACACAGAATGAAGCTGCTTGCTTATTTTGTAGCCTAACACACTTCAAATAATTCTTAGGTAACCTAGAATATTTTTTGTCTTCTGGTTTCCATACTGAATTAGGGACTTCATCTCAGACAGCACTGATAAACTGGCTATATTTCTGTATCATTTTCCAGTCATGTATAAAATTGGCTTTACTTTCTTAAACAAATAGCTTATATTAATATGACCCTGGAGGATTACTCTGCAGGAAAAGAGAGTGCAAAACCAATTAAATGAAAAGATGCCACCATGGTATTTTTAACTATAGTGCTGTAAGAATGAGTGCCACTGCGGTAAGGCTGCTTAAGACAATATGCCAAGATGTACCATAGTGCCTGTTCAGAATCCATTCTGGAATAACATAAAGTAATGTACAGAATTTATTTATAAAGGACTTGATATACCAAGAATTATTGTGGTTAAAGAAGTTTCAGGAAAACATATTAGAAGGAAGACATTTCAGAACATAGAAGTCCACCAAAGGAGAAAAGAAAGAGCAAGAGCAATTAATGAAGGCATTAAAGGGTTCAAAAAGATATGTACAAGATCCAGGGGAAAATTTGTTTTCTAGAAGGACTTTTCACAGGTAACCAAAGTACAGCTTCAGCTGACAACTGAAATCTCAGTGGAGGAAGTATGTGAATCAAACCGAGACGCTCAAGTACAGTAAATTATCACCACCATATGGCATCCTTCTGAGGATTCTGAAGTAAATAAAGTGTGAAATAACAGTCATACACCATTGCAGGAAATGTTGCTGCAAGGTTTTCTTCAATATTCAAAAAAATGTTAATATAGCTTCTGTATTTTCTTTTAACTTGGAAGACCAAGGGATAATCCCCAAACTCAGAATTAATGTGTAATCATCTAGTAGTCCTAGAAAATAGAATGAAATGCTCTAAAAGAATCATTATTTTATCTTGCTTTGCCTTACAGATGGAATGTAATTTAAAGTTATCATAGCCTATGTTAACTGGATTGATTTAACTAGCATGGGTTAACGGAGCTATTAACTAGTTTGCTTATCTAAATTCCTGCTTTGCAAAAAGAACGTGATTGTGACTTCTACACATTTCTAAGTTGCTTTGTTATTTTAACAGAAGTGGTTACTTTTCAAAGCCTTCAGTGGAGGACAGTCATGTCTCATGATGAATTTGGGAGAATGAGCAATGTAATAGATGATACTGCCGTTATCAGGTCCCAGGGGGAAGGAGGAAGGGAGAGAAAGAGAGATTAGAAGCAAAAATAATAGTTTAGCCTGTAACTTGCTCCTCCCCAGGTAGGTCACCTTATGCCAGAGAGCATGAAATAAACATCAACTATTTTTCCTGTTGCAGACTTACAGCAACTTTCCCCCTCCTTTAAGCAGCTTTGAATTTCAGCTTGCCACTACGTATAAGGGACTGGTAGACAAGTTCATGGGCTTTGCCAAAAAACACAGTTTGATTTTGCATCAAGTGCATGGCACCTTTTCAAAATACATTTAAGTAGTTGAAATCATATGCCTGGGTGTCTTTTATTAGTCTTGAGTTTGCCAGCCTTGTTTTTCATTTTATCCTTTTTCCTCAGGCAAAGGGGTGCATTATCATGCTAACTACATGTTGGATGTCATTAATTTTGCACGTGATCCACTTCCACTTCATGTGCCTTTCTGACATTTTCTGGGATCACGTCTCTTTTTTGTAGTTTTAAAACAGAACAGTAAAATCAAGACATTTCTTCAGGAAGCATTCGGTGATAGTAGACTCAAGTGAGATTTCCTACAATGATTGATAGTTGACAGATTAATAGTAGGGTAGAATTTGGCCACTGCTGTCCTTGTCTGGTGGCAGCAGCAAAGGTGTGTGCAGAGCCAGTGTACAGCTCCTGCAAGGCTGCTCCTTCCTTCTACAGGGATAGCTTCCATAGAAATCTGTGCTTCAGTGTTGCTTAGGGCAAATCTTCTGTTGCGGTGTGTTTTAACCCTATATGAAGGGCATAGATCCTAATACCTTTGTTTTCTGGATTATTTTTTTTTTCCTAGCCTCCTTGCTTTGGCATAGAATGTGGCATATCTTAGATATGAATATACTGCTTTAAGAAACAAAAGAGTTTGGAGCTTTTGAAAGTGGTCGAACCTCTGTTGTCCTATTCTGTTTCTTTATTAAAAATAATTGTTGATCGTGTATTATTTTTGTGCTGACCTGAAGAGGAGCTTTATCTTTAGCCAGCAGAATCTGGTAACTACCAGAATACTAAGAGTGACCTGGCAAGTGGCCAGTAGTATTTTCAAGTGGTACAGCATACTCCATCATGCCTGTGCTTGTTTGGTAGCATCAAGTCATCAAGGAATTATTCTTAAAGCAGTGTTCTACCTCAAAACTCTCTGTTCTGCAACTAATGAAAATAATTTTTAGGGGATTTTTATTTCATACAGTTAAAGGCTGGACCAAATGCATCCTACAAACGCTCTTATTACAGGCTGTCTTCAAAGGACATAGGGATCAGTTTTACTTGAATGAATACCATAGGAGGCTCTGTGAACATTCATGATGCTAAACACTGAAGTGATCTTTGTCAGAGGTTACTGCATTGAATAATGACTTTCCCAAATAGAAAAGATATTAGTTGTGTTTAGCCATTTGAACCTTCTTGCAGCATCAATTGACAATAAAATTGAACTTATCAAGTATTCTTATCAGAATTTTTTTAGCTCATTGTACAACATAATATAAAAAATATATATTGGAATGTAATAACAGCAGACTTGTTACAGACTTGGGCACCAGTTGGGATTTACAGATGGAATTTACAGAAGTCTATGGTTAGGCATCTGGGGAAGATCTTTTCCTCCACATATCCTAAGTTATGTAGCCTTTCAGCTAGCCTGTAAGCGTGTAAGTTATTTGAAAAATTTATTTTTTGAAACTGCCTTTACTCAGTAATGTCACTCCAGTTAGCATCTAATTTAGTTCTCTACTGTAGCAGAACTTATTTGGGTCAGAAGATATAGAAGGTAATTTCTCCTGTATTTTTCCAGAAGGAAGGAACATGGTGCTGAAGAATGGTTGATATAGTACAATTTTCATGTCTGTTTATATTAGCATTATCATTTGATGCAATGTTATCATGTGATGATCCCTGAAGTAGTGTCTGTTTTCCTGTTTTCACCTGTAAGAAAAAAAAAATAGACTTACAAAGTTTAAACCACAGGGTAATTTTTTTACAAAATTGACGTAAACAAAACTGTTTTGGAGCAGAGCATTGCAAAGTGGAAAGTAACTTAATGAAATGTTTTGTTAAACTGCTCTCAAATTTTAAGCAAACCTGTCCCTCCACTCCTAAAAAACCTAAAGCCTAAATACCATAGTGTATTGCAAATAGGACAACTATTCCCATTATTCAAGTGTAGAACAGAGTTAAATCTTAGCTTGATATTGCTGACCTTTCCGCATTTTCCTCCATCTGAGGAGTGTGGATTGATATTTTGGACAACTGTTGAAGTAGTAATAATTTGATATCACCTGTATTCTCACAGGTATGTTTGCTATAATCTCCCCTTCCTCAAGATGTCATTCAATTTTTATATTAGGTAAATGTTTCTTTCTTTTTAGTTTCCCACTAAAGTGGGAAAGTTTCCAGTTGATAACAACTCTTACTCCTGGAAACAGGTTTTCATAAACGTTGACGTAGTCTCCTCAGTCTGATGCAATTAAGCCATTAGTAAATAACTATAGCTGCAGTACAACAACTGAATGAATAGTAAAACTTCAAACTTGCCCCTGAAAGTAAAAATTCCAGATAGATAAAGACTTCCAAGCTTTGCACAAAACCCATGGTTTGTATAAACCTCCCTTACTAGCCAAGATATGGAAGAAGAACCTATGTGTTCTCCCTTGGTGGTTGGGTGACCAGACTGAGAAAGGATGCAGGGAAGTAGCCCAATACTCTGACCTTGTCCTGAGATCATTTTATGAGGTAAGGGATCCTTGGGGTTTCTAAGTTTCACTGGGTGCTGCCAGTACTGGAACACCCATTTTGAGACAGGATTAGATTTTGAGACCTGGGATTCAGCTACACTTCAGCTCTCTGTAACTGTCGGTATCTCAGAGTCATCTAAGCTCCATTTTTAGTTAATGGAGAAAAGAGAGAGGCATTTCCATGGTACAGTTCATCTCACCTGGTTTAGCCATCTATTTATGGATGAGATGACTCATTCCTTAGAAATGCTCATTTATCTTAACTTTGGCAATATCCGTGTGACACCTTTCCTAGTTAGTGTTGGAATAAAAAATATTTAATTCATCATGGTTGGAGAGATTGTAAATGTGTAAATGTTACTGTTACTTTCATTCTGCTAAGTCAAGGAGGATTTTACATAAAGATGCTTCCTTTTGTAATTATAAATCATAGCTCTTTTGGCACTGATAACATTTTCTTAAACAATATTTAATTATTGTTCCTGTTGCTTTGTTTGAATTATCCCTCTCAATAAATTCTTCTCAGAATTGTTTTAGTAAATGAGCTCTTTCTGAGTAATAAATGCATTTGAAATGTGTGCATATGTAAGAATTACTAATAAGTACTATATATGTTGTCCACCTGTAATAACATAATCAGATGTTGGGTCCTTAATTTTTGGTTTAGCAATCAGTCTGTTTACTAGACAAAAACTTACACCACAAGAGTGGTGTAATAGCATGGGCTTCAAAAGAAACTCATGATAGTTTTCTAAACTGCAATTTGTTATTTTTTTCTGTGATAGCATGAGACTTTCCATCTTGGTATGTTCTTACTTCATAATCTAGGCCAAATTCACTAATGTAAAGCAGATTTACTGTGTATTCTAAGTAGTTTTTAAAAGTTTCTTTTTTATTTCTCTAAGTATTTTTTGTCTAAACCCATACTTTAAACCTTGTGAAATTTTATTTTTCAGAAGATCCAGATATATTTTATATTTTGCATTCCATGTTCTAGTTACACTGAACACATAATAATATAGAGCACCTTTACTTATCTGCCTCTATATTCCCTCCAAGATAGTGTTCAGTATTTCAGCACTCCTAGTTACTTCACTGCTTGCACCAACTTTCAGTAGTCCTATTACATACACTTACTTTAATAAGCAAGCATTTATAAGTTCTTGCTTAATTACTTCTGCTTCTGACATTGGTTTACAAATTATTAAATAATCTATTCTCAATACGGCCCCTATTTACTTTCGTAATACTTGGTGTGAAAATTTCTGTTGTATAATATTACAACCTCCAGACCCTTTGCTTTTGTTCTGCTATCTCTAAGAGTCAAGTTTGATAAACTTGTAGAAGAATGTTTGTCCCATTTACTTGGAAGCCATCACAACCACATTGTGTTCAGTTTTATAGGTGATATCTTGCATTGAAGGAACCAGAAGTATATCTTGTGTATGTTTTCTTCTTCAATTTTGTTCATCAGCAGTCCTGAAATCTCCATGTGAACTGCTGTTGTTTCTTGTAGCATATATAATTAACTTTTAATCCTTGCCTACTGTCTTTGGCATCCTTTCTGGCTTTGCAATGCATTCTGCATTTTTGCCTGTAAGGAATGTACTATGGCCTTTCCCTCTCTGCTTTACTACTGAATAGTGTGTTTCCTTATCTTAGCATCCGGTCTTATTGCAGAGAATTTGTTTCTTTGGATTGCTCAAAGTCCCGCTGAACCTATTGTCCAGGTCCTTAACATGCTTGTAGATTAAGTGGAACTTGATCTGTTCATACTTTGTCATAGTGCAGATGCCTGCTTCTTTTTCCTAGCTAAATTTTTATTTCTTTGTAATATGCTGGCATCTTCGAATACCTGACAGAAGGTGATCTTGATAAGATGCATTGATTTTATCTTTTTCTTGCAGAGAAATCGCCTTCTAACTTGAACTGTTTGTAAGTAACCTTAAAAACCCCTAAAAACACAACCAACCTTATCGCAAGAACCCTAAATTCCTACTAATTCTTTTAACCTGCAACTATCAGGTTTAACATCAGAGTTCAGGATTACTTTTAGCTTTTGTGACCAAAAAACATGAGAAGGAAATTTTTCTAATTTAGAGAATTTGGGGGGGAAATTAGGGCATTTTATATATGACTTTGTAAAGGTTTATGTGTAAATACGTGTCATCTGTGTGGTAGTCATGCATATGTAGGTTTTATGTGAAGTCATATTTACCACATTGATGTTCCAGACAGAAAGGAGTAAAATTAGAATTTTTTAACTGAAAGGTGTATTATATATATGCAAAAATAAAAAAATACAATATTGTATTTTTGTTTTATTATTGTTAGTAATATTATTATCAATCTAGTCCAAAACACTCAGTGTGAAACGCTCAGGCATTTCTTGCAGGCAGCACTTACATTGATTGCATTTGCTTCCAGGATAGATCTTTATGCTAGGTTCCTACTTCAATGAAAAAACTCATCTTTTTCTTGAAAGCCTGTACTGATAGGTTTCCCAAGTAAGAAAAAAATAGTATCTCAGGGTTCCTTGTTTGTTTCCTCTCACCCTGAAAACCACACACAATATGTGAGTTTTAAAAAATATCCAATCTTTTTTTGAACAGAAGAGGAAATCCAACACATCTCTGATTTTATTTCTTCTTTATGCAATAAGACATTTTTCTGTAAATGGGGCTCTTTCCTAATATCTAAAATAACATTTTGGTGATTGCTTTTGGTTTATTTATGCTTTATCTTTTGTTTCATGTTGTCTCTCTGCTCAAAATAAGGTTCTGCTTCCTCTTTCATTTTTGTAATGCCAAATGATGTGTATATCAATGAAAGTACACCTCAACTTTCTTCTATATCTAAGGGCAATGCCAATTATCAGTATATCTCTTTTCCAGATAGAGTATTTCTTGAAAGTAAGTTTCACTCAGTGCTTCTAAGCCTCTAAATGTGAGTAATGTGTTTGTTTCATTGGAATGAAAATAGGGATAATTACGTTTGCTTGTAATGCATCTTACATGGTGAGATCTCTCTATCTTTACTAATCCCAGAAATTGTAATCTGTGCTTTGCAATTACTCACAATTTACGTTTTGTCCATGTAATGAGGAAATATTTTTACTTATAATTCATGCATTTGTTTTGTACACATATAATTATGTCTCTGTACTGAAACTCCTACAGTACAACATTTAAAAGTACACAGTATAAATCTCAGCAGCAGGAAATTTTAGTAAAATATCTGACTGTGTAATCCATCTGGTTTGACCAGTTCTCGTTCATTAGGAGTCTCTTATGATCAACATCTGGTAGGATTAGACTGTCCTGAACAAGGATTTAGCTTGCAGTACTTACACACAGCTTTAGTGTACTAAAAGGTCATCAGAAATATCTGTTAAAAGCAAAGTAGTATGATTAAACTAAAAATTATTATATTTATTTTGTAGCTGGCAGAGTTAGAATTAAATGAGTGAACTGTGCCTTTAAACATATAATCTGAAACCTAGTTTGAACTGCTGATCAGTGGAGACCCCTAAATCCAAACTATCGGCATTAGGTTGACAATTCATCAGGAATATCTCCTTTCTTTACTGTATTCATGGGGAAAAGGGATAAAATTGGCTTGATAAGAATGAAATATTGTGGTCAAAGGGATGCTAGCTATTTACTATTGGTGAGTAGGTGCTTGCACTAATAATCCCACTGAAGTTAGTATTATCTGGTCAGCTAAAAGAAAATATGTGTGCAACTTTTGTATCCCTGTGAGGTAGGGGATCATTTATATATTGTAGGGAGACAATCATCATACAGAGATCATATGGGAAGTAAAAAACACACCAACAGCTGAAATTCAGTGCCAGGGCTCTGAGAGGACCAAAAGCCCCTTCTGGCCCTCCCCACTACACAGGACCCCGTTTCAGCTCAGCCCGGAGCCATCAGTCCCTGCCCCAGCCATGCTGTGAGAGTGCTGCTCTCTCTCTCTTTCTCTGTCACAGCCGTGCCTGGAGTGGACCCTGTTGGTTTGGACCCATTTCCTGGCTTGTCCTCAGGCCTGTCTTGTCAGTGCAGACCTGCCCAGCAATCAGAAGGCTGTGCCTGACCATGGTTATTCTCACTATACCTGATCCTCATGGGTGGACTTCCCAGATTTACACTGGACCTGCCTTATTGCTGTGAACTTGCCTGGAGGTGTAGCCTCATGGCTGGAGGTGTAGCCTCATGGCTGAAAATGGCAGTTTTCTCCAAGCCTGTCCTGCTCCCCTTGCTGGGGTGCTGGCTGGTGAGGTCCCTGGTCCAGAGGCTGTGCTATTGCACTCGCATCCCTCTTCCCTAGGGAGCAGCTGGCCCATGCTGCTCCTCAACCTGTGCTTCCTTTCCTTAAACCTACATCTTCCTCAAACAACCACAAGAGTGTTGTAATTCGGTCTTGACTTGACTTTTTTTTTTTTTTTTCAGGCCATTTAGTCATTTTATCTACTCTCTCAGTTTGCTAGAGATTAAAGAAATTAATTTCTTCCTTGGCAGTACAAGTTCTTGGATCCTCAAACCCCCTGTATTTCTTCCTTCACAGGTGCAGGGTCAGGGACTTTGTTGTTTGCCTCTCAAACATCAGTGAATTTGATACAACAGCTATGAGGTAGGCAAGAATTGTTGCCATCCGCTTCACAGAAAAGAAGATACAGCCAGTGCTGGTAGCGAACTTTAAAATCTTATTTCAGTCCTATGAGCTGTATCTGTATCATAGAGTAGCTCTGACAGAGTGAGGGGGTGAAAGGCAGTTCTCTTGCTTCCCATCTTCTTTTGTGTCTCAAGCACAAGGGCCAACCTTTTCTTCCGGTAACTGCATCCCTTACACATGATAAAAACTTCATGTTTTGGAGTTTGCTCCTGGGTAAACATACTTGCACCCCAGTAATTTTTGAAGCTGACCACACATAGATCTATTAAATAGGAAGTATGGTAAAATACTGATTTCATCTAGCTTTGTATGCAGAGCGATGTAAAAACACTCTTGTTGTGCTGTGAGCAAAAGACTAGAATCTGTAAGCAGTAATTTGTAAAAACTTCCAGGTTTATTGATGATCAGGTCTGGTAATTCCTGGTTTGGGAAGATGAAATGTTGGTGTCTTTAAAGGGAGTAAATTTTATATGGGTAGGCAGAGAGCTACAATCTTCCTTAAATTGTTAACAAGGGACTAGAACCTCATGGAATTATGCTACTTCTGTATTATAAATCAGCACAAGATTTACTTCGGAACTGCAGATCCCCACCAGAGCTTAATGCTGTTTTGTTACAACTTTCTACGGCAGTTTACTCCAGTTGAAATTATCTTAGTCTACGCAATCAAAAAGCAGAAGTATACTAGTTTACAATTTTCTTTACTCAGAGTTAGTGGAATTAAACAATGACTGCTGAGCTCTAAAACTGCTTGTACCACTGGCGACAGGCTTTCAAGGACCACAAGCACCTGCTAAAACAAAACATGCAGCATTTTGTGTTATGAGTTTCACAAATTGAATCCAAAATTGCAACATTTTCTACAGGAATTTGCAGCTCTAGAACTGGAGATGAGGCTTTGCAGAGTCTGATGTTAGATCCAAAGCCAAACCAGAAGATTGTGTAATTAAATTAATTTGAAAAATGTGAAGAATTTCTGTAGAAAGAAACCCATGTTTCAATTCTGTGAGATATTTAGAATACTTAGAAAGAAAACATTCAGTCTGAAGATAGTGAAAATAAAGTATGGAAATAGGAAACAAAGACTGGAAAATGCAGTGAAAATACACCCAGACCAGGCACAAGATGAGATGCATCAGACTAGTGGTCATAGCATTGAAAGGGGAAAAAAACTATTGTCTTCCAGAAAAATGATCTAAACCTTGTTAATTCTTATAAAGCTCCTAATATCTTGTTGTGATAATGGGAAAGGAACACCTTTCTTTTGGCAAAATCTCCACAACAGATGCATCTGAAAAGCATCCAGTATGTGATTGTGGCAGCTTCCAACTTCTTTGGCACTAAATCTAATAAGGTGTGTCTTTTGGGAGGTTAATCAGTAGTTCAATAGAAAGTCTAAGAGCTCTGAAAGTGGCAGAGCATTAGGCTGCTAGGAGATGGGTCAAGGGTTTTTCAAATAAATTTCTCAGTGGCTGAATTTAAATAAGTGTTTCTCACAAAAATAATCCTATTGTTGCTCAGAAAAAAAAATCATATGTAATTGAATATCTCAGTTGCAGAGTTCATGAACAAGTTCTGAAGGGAAGGATTCACAGCAAATCAGTAGACAATTCGAAGTGTAATTTTCATAACCAATTGGTCAGCCTTGTGACCTCCACAGAAGCATTTCTATAAGTGTTAGTCTATTTTAAGAATATTTAATGTGTGGTTTTTATAATTTTTCTCATGTTAGTAATGGTCTAATTTGACTAAAGAGTATTTGGTGAATCAACTGTTTTCTACATAGATCAGCTAAGTAATGTTAATCTAGTCTCTCTGAGATTAAAAGAATGACTAGAAATGGCTTCAGAAAAAAACAAAAACAAAATATCAGAAAACCAAACCTGCAGCTATAATGAATTCTTATTTTACAGAAGTAAGTAAGACATTATTTGGTAGAACCATACTACAAGTTATTTGCCTTTGGAAAGTAGAGTTCTGTTAGCGAAGGAAAATTTTACTGTTTTCTAAGTAATGTATAATAGTTTTAATGAACTTTCATACTAGACAGAAGAATTTTGGACTTTAGCTAAACTATGATCAAGAGAGGTTTATATTCTTTTGTTATCACTGATTGTTTCAGAAAAGCAATTTTTTTTTTTTTTATCGAGAAAGACCTTTGTCATTAACCAACCAATTAATGGCGTTGCTAGAGTTAAATTATCATTCATTTTACTAGTATACTAGCAGAAAAAGGAGTCATTACTGCTCTTTTTTCTGTCAGTGAATGTGTTTTTGTAGAACGTTCTTAAAAAAGGATCATAATATCACAAAAGGATGAGGATATAACTCAAATCTTGGTGGACTGACCATTCTGACTGTTATTTCTGTAAAATAAGAGAATTTTAATAAAAATAAATTACCTATTTGTCCACTTATTGTAATTATTGTAAAAGATTATAATGTAAAAATATGTCCTTAGTGATTTTAAAGCATGACTAAAAGGGATAAGATGAAGCAGAGGCCATGAAAGAAGTAATTAAGCCAGCCAGTATGATAATGACCTTCAGGAAATTCTTCACTGGCCAACCAAGAAATCTGGAAAAAACGACTTAAGGGGAACAGCAAATAAGTGGAATGTTTTTTGAGGATTACTTAATGTAATTACTACATTGCAGAAACCAGATTATGCTGCTTTGTCTTGAAGAAGTCTGCAAAAGTGCAAAGATAGTTTTAATGTTCCTCTTTTTTTTCCAAAACCTGTTCTGCTATCTAAACCTGTTAAGCAGTACATCGAAAAAAATATTCATTGCATAGTGAACATAAAAGCATAAATTACACCTAAATAACCCACTAACGTGCATAGATTGGGAGGATGCTCACAAACATATATTAAAGAAAGGCTGAAGGGTTATTGAAGAGATGAGTTTCTCTTGAAAGCTGTGAGCAGAATTGCCTGTGACCTTTCATATCTCATTGCATCCCCTTGCTTTCACTGTATACTTGGGACTGAGTGGGATAGACTTTTAGTAGAGGAAATTTAGCAATAGCTGTGTCTTATTTTTGTCTTCTCATTATATAAACCTTATGGTTATTTCAATTCAATTGAAGAAGTTCATACTCCTGAAGGACAGATACCACTTTCTCTTTACTTGATCATGTCACTGTATATCAAACATTTTCAGATTGTTTTGAATGGACTGTGTTTCTCTCTCAAAGGAGGTCAAGGAAAAAGAGAATTAAGAGGGAGATTTAAAATACATAATTCCAGCAACCTGTACAGAGGGTCACTGGAAAGCATCTGTGAATGATATATAGACTTCTAAATTTTCCTGGTTAATATCACATACATTTCTCTTCTATGTATTGTATTTTCTGGGTTTGCATTTGAGCTACCTGTTTTACACAGTGATTTGCTTCTCTTATTTCTTTCATAACAAACAAATGAAAATGACAATCAGTACAATTAATGTGATCATAATTTAATTATATTAAAATCAGGGTGCCATGCTCTTCATTTCAGTCTGTAACCACATTATAACCAGGTAAAATTATTTTTGCTCATCTATTAGGAAACTCTGTTTTTGCAGTCATGTGGCTGGAGGAAAACCAGCAGTGATGAGGACAGAAAACATTTCTATGGAAAAAATAACCCTAAATCTGTAAACCAGATTGCTTTGTATGTTGTCTGGCTTCTTCGTGCTTTTAGGCAGCTCAAAGAGGACAGACTCTTGTCACTGTAAAAAAACAAGAGAGAAAATCTGTTGCGTGTGTCACCTTTAAGGAAACCGTGCCACGCACTGCTGCATGCAGAAAGACCCGCACTAATAAAGGAGGAGGGCACAGAGTTCATTAAGATTTACCAATCCCCAACTGACGTAAGATAAGCTCTGCTGATTCATGCTAGGACCAGCTGACAGTGGTTTCAAATCAGTATTCAGCACTGAGAATATGTAAGAGATTCCTTGATGAGTCTCAAACACCAATTTGGCTACACGAGAGCTTTTGATTCTTAACAGCACTGGAAATACACAAGAATTGTCCATCCCCATGATGCAAAGTGGGACCCCACTCTGAACTTTTCATCACACATAGTAGAGCTCTTTATGTAGTACACCTGTTGATAGTAGATTATGGTCCTAAAAGAATCGTGTCTTGATCAGATTTTAGGCAAAATGGAAAAAAATACGTGGGTGCATATATCATCATTAAGATCATCGCTTGTCGTTACAGTGACAAATATAGTCCATCTGCTTCCCCCTCACTGAGTCTCAGTTCACTAATTTGCCTTTTTCTCAACTTCTGACAGGTGAGGAATGATCTGACTGGCGTCCTGTATGGTGAAGACATTGAAATTTCAGATACTGAGAGTTTCTCCAATGATCCCTGCACAAGTGTAAAGAAGCTTAAGGTATGTGTTGCTGTTTGAACAATAAAGAGAAAGTGGGGATTATGTCATGGCATTTGATTTAATTCTTTTTTCCTATGAAGGAGGCTATTAAAACAAAATTTGCGTAAGAATGATATATTGCTACATTCCATTGCATGATAAAGTCATCAAATGGCACTTTGAGGGCCTAGTCCTGCTTAAGTCAGTGAATGTCTATACATATAGTAAATATTTTTTATGGTTCCTGATAGGTACACTAAGTAAAGGAAGCTGTTGTGGGCTTAATGTTTTTGTACCTAAAGCACCAGTCTTAGCAATATACGTGTGAAAGCTCTTGAGGTTTGAACCAGAACACTTTTAAGGTAAATTACCATGTAGCAAAAGCATTGAGCATCTTTCCATTAGCTTCATTACACATTTTAGATTGAATTCTTTGGTTATATCATCTGCATTATTTTATATGAATCATAAGATGAAAAAGGAAAAATAAATTAGCAGAAAAATTTACCATCCTTCTCTTATTATAATGATTTATTAGGTTCCAAGCATCTCATAAAATTAAAACTATATTTTATCATTATCATGCAGTCCAACCAATAAACCAGACATAGGAGATAGGAATCTTAAACTGCATATGAACACGAAAAAATGATTGAACAGCAAGAGAAAGTACTTTTAAACAGTGAAGATCAAACTGTTGCTGGCATAAAATACGTATAACTCACAATCAAAGCCAGAATCCTGCAAATATTTGAACATGTGTAAAACAAGTTAAAAAACTCCTAATAAACTGAATGGTATTGAAAAACTAAACTTAAAGCAAGGATATCGACCTGTCTAAGACTAGACCACTACTGAAGCTAACTGGAAAAGGTCTGAAGCATGATAAATGAAGTGTGCATTATTATTCCCACAGTCTAGAGATATAAGCCTGAATGTTTAAAATATAAGTAGGTAAAGATTATGTTTATAGTAAGACATTTGTGTCTGTCCAGTCTTGGCCAGTTTGCATTTCCTGTCTGGGATTGAAAAGACTCCAGTAGGTGTTCTCAGTAAAGTCCACATTTTTGACAAGGTATTTAACCCCTGGAATCAGAAAGCTAACAATTGTGAAGGCAGAGCTATTTAAACCAATGGATAGTGTAATAACAAGAAAAAAATACATGTAAACATGTATATTTAGGCTAAAGGTAAGAAGAAGCAACGAGAATCTTGCATTCCTGTATGTCAACAACATGCTGTTTGTCTTATAGGGAAGACCAGAAGACTCTAACAAACAATATATTAAAGTTATCTCTTGATTTCTTCTTCAAAACAAATTACAACAACAATAAATAAACAGTTATCTAGACAATCACTTATTCTTGACAGGAATCTAGGGTTACTTGTCCTTAGGTACGAAATGTCAGGGCCAATTTAGCTATCCAATTCTAAAGATGTTAATTCCTTTCTTCAAGATGTAAACCTAATATAGGTAAACTGGTATCTGCTTACTCTACTATATAGACATAAAATACCTTTTATTTTCTTAAACAGAGTTTAAATTTATGAAATGAATGATTATGCAATACAAAAGAAACATTTGGTAGGATTTGCAGAAGTATATGTTTTATATATGTCCTAGCAACATCTTAGTTTTTACTGTGTTAACTCAAGCCTCTTTCAATCACAGTTGGAAAGTAAATTTAGGTTTAAGAATATCTTTAAAAATCATTTTTGTGTTCAAAGAAAGGGATGTTGGAAAGTATGTGTTTGTACATCAATTTATACGTTTAAAAATTCTAAGCATGCACAGGCAAATTGTATGAGAAATAACACTTTTACTTACAACTTTCTTGCATCATGCAAACAGGACAAAAAAATTGCAATATATGAATTCCAATTCAGTGAAACATTTTCCATCTAATTTCCCAAATACAGTAGGTGTTTTGGATACTGACCGAACATGAAGTCTCATTCTAACAGTCAATTAATTAAATTTTAAAATTTTGGGCCATGAACAGGTTTGGATGCAGCCTAAATCTTAGTAAGTGACATGCACACTAACACAGACACCAGCAAGTTTTACCAGTGTCATATGATGCTGGGAGCTGACATGCTCTAGCTCCCCTTCACCATCAGTGATTCCATAGCTAAGGTCAGAGGCTCATCTATAGCTCTTTAGGTGGACATCCAGGCATTTAGAAGGCAGAACATGTGAATACCTCTATTGCAAAAGTTACCCAGCTTTGAGCAGATTTATTGATAACATCTTGACTGTCAGATACATGGTAGAGAATAAGACAGAGTATCTAAGCTGTTCAATTTAGATATTTCATAAAGAGTCTGCCAAGACATTGACTTTTTCTGGCAGATGAGATATGATAGCAATCCTTCTCTGGAAAGCTGTGTAATACTACATTGTAGTGTTATTCATTAGAAATGAGACAGATTAAAATCTGATCACAGAAGGGAAGCTCTGCAGGCTGAAAAAAAAAATAGCAGCCTATTCCAGCATAATGTGCATCACTCAAAAACTCTGAAAAGGCCAAAGAGTGTCTCATATCTGAGGCTGTTAGAAATGGCAGTGGAGGAGACAAGTTGTTTTTCATTCCTCAGTGGAGCATCTTAGATGTCTTGATCCTCGCTGTCTTCAGGGTTTATACTGCTCAGCTGCCAGTAGTACCAAAGACACTTTATGTTTAGTGGGTGAAAAATATCCTCACCTATATGAAGGAAAGAAGGCAGCAAGAGAATCATTCATTTTTGAGGCTGTACTATAGTCTTCACTTATAAAACATGGTTTTATGGAGAGTCCGCCACAACTGTGGATAAATGAAATGTAACTGTTCTTCATTTTTTTGTTTGAACTTTAGTCCATATGGGAACATATGTATTGCTTACTGAGGGGCAAAGCTTAAATGCTGATATTGCTACTCTCATCTCTGAGAAGAGTAAATATGACAGCTCACCATCTGGCAAATGGTCTAAACATTGGTCTTTTTATATAAGTGCAGTTTTGGGAGTTGCCTTCCCCCTGGGATGTTTTTAATCATCTCATAGATCACCTGCCTAGTTCCATGAATTAAAAACTCTTCTGACAAATATGCTGTACTTCCATGTAAGCAATTTACAACTCTGTGAGAAAGAAAGAGTTCTTGATGCCTGCTGGGATCCAGTGGGTGACTTCTTTGATCCCTACAAGAGAGTTGCACTGTGTTAACTTGCATCAGTCCCATGAGGGGGACTGATATGGGGGGATGTATTTGCCAGGAAATCATACTGGCTGTTAGTCAGTTAACAGTGTGATTGAAGGTGGGAAAAAATATGCCCCACTAAGCATCTGATGTATCTTTTTCCACAAGTCTATAATGTAGATGTGTACCCTGACCTCCAAGGGTGAACCTCAGGATGAACCTGGCTCCGATAATCTTCAGTGCAGAGTTCGCTATCCATCCAGATGAAATATCTGGAAGAGATTTGAGCTATTTGCACTTGTGTGAATTTGAAACTTCAGTGTCTTCAGTGCAGGACAGCCAACAGACCCAAGCCTGGCATCGAATGGATCTAGGCTTATTTATCATCTTGAATGCCATTTGTCAGGAACGAATTTGGGAAAAATGTGGAGGGGTATGAAAAAGCAGAGTTGGAAAGAAAGAGGCTTACTGAGGAGTGCATCATTGTATAGAGGAAGAATATTATGCATGGAAGAGGAAAAGCTATTGTATAGACTTTCCTAAATTAGTTCCTTCTACGTGTGTTCTAACATACAATCTGTTGGTTACATGATTGTATACTAAATTTTCCACTCTTTTTAACTGCAAGCCATAAACCCTCAGACTGCATCTCACAGCATTGTATCAATATCTGAGTGGTTATAAACAAGGAATCTTTTATGATTTCCCACACATGGCTAAACAACTAGAACTACCTATTATGTTCTTCATGATACAACTTCATGAAGCTGGACAAAGAAAAAGATTTTCAGCCATATATCCACTGCCAGCTTGAACCCTGTCATCCCATACTCTCCACTTAACCCAGCAACATCCCTGTCTCATTCTGGATCTTCATCACAGTCTGAAGTTCCTTGCTTACTCGATGCTATGTTCTGCTTCTCTGATTTCTCATCTCCCTCTGAGTACCTTTGGTACAAATGTATTGTTGTTCCATTTTCTTCTGGGTTTACTTCCTGAGATTGTATTTTTCCTAAGAGTAGTTATTTGTCAAGCTTCCTGTTTGCCATACTCTTGAAAAGTCCAAATTCTCCCTCCCAAGCTCCTTATTCAATAATGGTCTCAAAGCTTATTGCTACCTCCCCAGCTGTTTGCTACATCTTTGCCAAAAAATGTAAGTGCTCATTACCCAAATTCCCTACTGATCCTATCTATCCTTCCCGTGTGCCCTTTTTTCTCTCACTGGATCTTACCTCCAGTCACTTTATTTACTGACTCTCAGCATTGTTTTCTCAGATCCATGTCTGGACAGTACTGAGTATACATGGATTGTGATTTTCCCCACCCCACAAAGGGTTAATACCTGGATAACTGTGAGGAAGAACTGGGGATTCATATTTCTGTCGGAGAAACCACCTTTTTCTTGGCATATTGCACATAAACAGACTTGGAAAAGAATGTTATTAAGGTTATAACTTTTCAGTCTTTAGAAAAAATCAGAATTCAACTTTCTTTTGCCATAGTCTTCAATGGCATAATACTTGAAATGGAGGATTTATGACTTATTCTTTAATAAGTGCTAATAGAACATTTCTTTTGATCTTCTTCAGTCAGTTTGTGATCGGATACCATCCAAATCTTTTAGTGGACACGGGCATGCTAATGTCTTCCTTACTATACCAAGTGCTTTAAAAACAGTAATTTATGTGTTAACATGGAAACTCATTAATTTAGGCAAAAGAAAATTTGGATATTGCATCTTGGCTCGATCATACACTACCAGGATGCCAGAACATCAGGGATCCTCAAGTTCTACAGCCATAGCTACTCTTTGCTCTTGATTTGTGAAACTTTCTAGTTGAGCATCAGGAATTCTCGAGAACTTGGTTCAATTGCGGTTCTCACATTCTGCAGATTTCCTGCTCTGTCATTGAAAGCTCAGCCCATGCTGGAATTGGGGATTTCTGCCTGACAGAAAATTCAGCTTCCCTGAAATCCTTAGTCAGATATTAAGATGGTCAGATATTCAGAACTGAGATCTACTGACAGCTGGATAAATCAGCAAATACACCCATTTGCTTGGGTGCCTGAACATGCAGAGCATGTTTGAAAATACGATTGACTGCCAATATTCAAATAGATGTTCTGCTGTGCCTTGTGAGGAAAACATTTTCAAGATGAGTTTCTTTTGTGTTTGCGTGCCTTTAGACTAAAGGAGTTGTAGAGCCTTATGCTCTGTGTGGCTGAATGTGGAAGATTGGGGTCTGAGTGCTATTTCCAAACTTACTGCACAATGACATTAGTATAACACAATCCTTGCAGACAGAAACGTTATTGAAATGGGATATTTCTGAGGAAAAAGAAAAAAAGGATGCACTATACAGTTCTTGTAGTGCTTTACAGTAAAAGTATAGTCACTGTGGGAAATATACTTTGGTTTATGTAATAATCAGGCGGAAGTAATGTTCTAAGGCGTGGAATCACACACTACAGACACTACACCTTCAGTCTGAAGGTTGTCGCACAGACAGCAGGCAGCATTGCTGCACGTGCACTATAGGCTTATTCTCTACACCCTGACTACAGTCCCTGGAGCTCATAAACTGAGGCCACACATCATCTGGTTTTTGTTTTGTTTTTTTTAAATTGCTTCCCCTCATGTTCTAAAATGAAAAGGAGTTTATTCTCTTTTAAGTTTAATAATTAGGTGCTGTGTCATTTCTTTTTTAACCAAACTTTGCTACCCTTTTCTCAAATATTAAGTCTGCATTTTTATGTTCAGAGAGGTCAAGTGATTCAGAGTAGGAATTCCAAGAGTGACCAAAATTATTTTTAAAATGTGAAAAATAGAAATAATGGATGAGGTTGGGTTTTTTTGCTGCATAATTCATATATCTATCTATAGTCTTTACAAAAACTGTATTACTATTGCTGTAATTTGTTTAATTTGTTTGCTTATTTTCATGTGTCCAAGTCAGATTTGTTTAAAAAAGAATCTACTTCACTTCAATAAGATTTGCATTACTTAATCAGTCTGTGGCTAAATATAAAAATAAAGAGCAGCAGGCTTACTGAAAATACACAGGTTCAGAATGAGCAAAGCATATTATGTACTTTCCCACTTTAACCACGCTAAGAGTGATACTAATTTCATGCATTTAATTGCAGAAGCATCCTAGTATCTTTCTGCAATGTCCAGCATAATATTTTCTACTCAACAGGAAATAAACATCGAAATTATCTAAACTGAAAATCTTTGATAAATTGATTTAATTAAAACTGAAATGTTTTTCGCCACTGAAATTCACACTGGATCATCTGTTTCTTTTTTCCTTGGAGAGGGAAAGAGCTATTAGTAATTCTAGCCAAATGTTTTGTAAAAGAAATGAAAAATTATATTTGCTCAACCTTTTGCTGAGAATCCAGCTTTTGTGTGAAAAAAAAAAGGAAATTTTAAGTCATAAAAAGCTATCTGTTCTGTGTTTTATAGATGTTAACAGCAATTTTTCACATGAGAAAAAAGCTAGCTCAGTTCCTGAAGAAATATTTTCCTGTATATGCTCCTGAATTTAGGAATATTTTCTTAATATGTTTCTAAGTATGAAAATAAAGTGATCTCTTTTGACTTCAGTCATAGATTCTTAAAGTGTGATGATTTTTTTTTTATTGTGTGGAGGTGGGAAGGAAGAGGAGAGGACAGATTGACAATGTGTTATAGTGATTGTAGAGAAGAGACATTGTATGAGTAAAACCTTTAAAAATTACTAAAGTGGGCATAATATCGAGGCATTTTATCTCACTTACAAATCTCCATTCTCTCAACTTTACAGCATTAGTTCATGTAAGCAGTGGAAAGCATATATTTTCAGCTGGTTTTAATATGCATAATTTTAAATGAAATTTTGCAAGGGATCAAAAGAATATTTGATATTTAGTGTTAATGAATGGTAATATTTGACAAAATAAACATTACAGTTTTATTCTCATTAGTGCTATTGCTTAATCATTTTCTTCAAACACCTCAGCTGCTGTCTCTTGCAATATTTCAGGTTTTTGAACTTAACGGAAAATGGAATAGTTCTGAATTAATTTTGCTGTCTGCAGCTGTAATCTGTGCTAACTCTCTACACAATTTGAATGGCCAACTGAAGTAGTTTCTGGAAAGGCTGTCACTGTATTTAACTGAAACATAGCTTATTCAATCTGCAGGGTAATGACGTTCGGATAATCCTTGGCCAGTTTGATGAGGAAATGGCTGTGAAAGTTTTCTGCTGTGTAAGTAAATATATTTAATCACATATCAGAATAAAGAATGAGTTACATTTGAACAAAAAATACATTTGAGCATAAACATTTCTTCATGGGGTTCAGCTCTGTCAAGGTTTATAGCCTCAAGAGAAGTTACACATGCTTAGCTCCATTTCTGTTTCAATGAAATACTTTGTACTTGACTTCAGTGGAATTTAGGTGTGGGCTGCATGGTTAGCTGCTTCTTACTGCTTTCCTGCAGTGGAATTAAATGTCAAATCGAGCTTGAACCTTTCTCTTCATGTCAGATACAAGGAAACACTTGTATATGTAGCAACAGATACAGAGAACTGCAAGATTTGAATCTTGTCTAAGAGTTGTGTTCTGATGGTAATGTCTGCATGTCTGCAGTTTTATATGTTTTGCTTTGAAAGAATAAGAAAGTCAAGCAGTTCCTATACATGCTAACTAAGCAACTCTAATTATTTCTGCTATTCAAAATGTTACTAAATGTACAGTTGTCATTCACTTCTGTATGTTTTGCATGCTTTACATGAGAGCAATAATTAGTTTGTGAAAAAAAGGTTTTTAAATTAAATTGCAAGTGCAAGGTCCTGCACCTGGATTGGGGCAATCCCAAGCACAGATACAGGCTGTGCAGAAAGTGGATTGAGTGTAGTCCTGAGGAGAATGACTTGGGGGTGTTAGTTGATGAGAAACTCAAGATGACTCAACAATGTGCGTTGGCAGCCCAGAAAGCCAACTGCAATCTGGGCTGCACCAAAAGAAGCATGGCCAGCAGATCAAGGGAGATGACTGTGCCCCTCTACTCCAGTCTCGTGAGACCTCCCCTGGAGTACTGTGTCCAGCTCTGGAGCCCCCAACGTAAGAAGGTCATGGACTTGTTGGAGTGAGTCCAGAGGAAGGCCACAAAGACAATCAGAGGACTGGAGCTTTGTGCACAGATCTTTTTGTTCCAGCATTTAAATTCAATTGACAGAGATAATCTCCCATTTTTACAGTCCTGGAAGAAAGAATGGTCCTCTTATGGCCCAGTTCTTCCTCAGGTCTCCTGCAGTTAGGCTGCGTTTCCTCAGCTGAGGGGTCCCAGTCAAGACTGTCTTCCAACACAATGTTCAACAAGAGATTGGCCTCACCTTATGCCACTTCAGTTGCCGCCTTCTATAATCCTTTTCCAAGTCCATGTCCATGTGAGGCCACTGAAGAAATCCTAGAAGTCCTCAGACAGGCAGGGTGTCCTCTTGCCTGCATCACTCTAGTCTGAAGGATTTCAGGTGGGGGATGTCTCCTTCACACAAATACCCACTGCAGCAATGGTTTGGTACTAGCATGGGAAGTGTGCGTAACACGGAACAGTTTAAAGCGTGATGGCTGCTTCTAAAGTACATTAGTGTCAAAAATAATAAGGTGGATTTTTCTGAAGCCTGGAGAAATCTGAGAGATCATGTATTTAGGTTTGTATAAATGTATTTATATGAGAGTTTCAGCAGGAGACTCAGTGCAGGAGAGGGCAGTTCAAAGTAGGTCATTTATATATTAATGCACTACAATATGTCAGTAAGCTTGTTATTAGTCATAAAATATATTGTTGACTCATGCACTCCTACAGCTATGTGTCTAAGAGCACAATAATTTAGATATGTCAAGTTTTTTAACCCCTTTCCTCAGGTGTATCTTCAGAAAGGTTTCACTTGTTATATTTTGCAGGGTGGCTGATACCAGCCAGAGAAAGGCTTTAAGTTTGTTTAATGAAAGTGCTAGTGTATACTAACACTAGTGCACTAGTTCAAGATTATTATTTTTTTCCTGGCTGTGGTTATAACTAGAATATTATTTGCTAATGATTTATGTAGGAGGGAAAATCTTTAAAGTCTGCCTCAGTTTTCTGTGTGGATTCAACAATCCTATGCTGTGAGGTTTCCTCAAGATATCTATTGGAGTTTATATAGAATCACAGAATCATTTGGGTTGGAAAAGAACTTTAAGATCACTGAGTCCAACTGTTAACCTAACACACCTAACACTACCAAGTCCCACTAAACTATGTCCCTAAGTGCCACTTTTACATGTCTTTTAAGTACCTCAAGGGATGGTGACTCTAGCACTTCCCTAGGCAGCCCATTTCAAGGTTTGACAACCCTTTCAGTGGAGAAATTTTCCTAATATCCATCCTAAACCTTCCCTGGAACAATTTAAGGCCATTTCCTCTTGTCCTATCACTTGTGACTTGGAAGAAGAGACTTATCCCCACCTCACTAAAATCTCCTTTTAGGTAGTTGTAGAGAGCCATAAGTTCTCCCCTGAACTTCCTTTTCTCTAGGCTTCCCTCAGCCGCTCCTCACAGGACTTGTTCTCTAGACCTTTCACCAGCTTCATTACTCTTCTTTGAGCATGATATGCTCATTTTCATTTGCCTGGCTATTTTACTTCCCCTTCCCCTCCAAACACACACAGAGAAAAGATGCAGAGCACATAACTCAAAGATAAATGGACTAAAAGATAGTCTAATTCAGTGGCAAACTTTAAAACCATCACAGGACTAATTCAAGCCATAGTGAATGTTAGCAGGTGTTTCCTGCAATGATTTGAATAAGCTTAGCTATTCATTTAACACTACTGTCAAAAACAGCAATTTTAATTCTATGGGAAATCTTAGCTTTCTAATGTTGTTTTCACCTCAGTGGGACAAATGTGATGTTTTTCATGGAACAGAAATTAGGCTATTTTGCTCAAAACTGAACACTTCAGCAATCAAAATGGTCAACTGTGTTGGATAGATATCATCTTTTTTTTGAAATTGGATTAGCATGCATTAGCATTAGCATCTTCCCAATGAAAACTTCAGTTTTGCAGAAAATTTTATTTTGAAAATAGTGTTAGTGAAATTTTTTCCAACAGATTTTCTTTAAGCCATAGACATTATGCAATGTAGCATTATGAGCTACATTGAGCTACATTATGAGCTACATATGAGCCTCAAGACTGAGGCTGATACAATTATCTGTCTGAAGACAATTAAAGAAGATTACTATTACACATAGGTCACTGCATGAGCTTTAGGTGGCTCTTTTAGTAAACATTTAATAATAACTAAAACCAGGCTTAATCAGTATATTTGATACAAAAGGACTGAACTCTGTTCTCCTTGAGCTGACAGAGTTTTACTGCCGAGTTTCTGTTTTGGCACTATTGATTTTTAATGTGAAACAGATGGAGGTTCATTGCAATTCAAAAGTCTGCAGGCATTCTTGAAGAGGTGGGCTATAGAATGTGTCCATGCTGTCATGATGGAAACATGATGGAAACATGATGGAAATTCACTGGGGGTAAGGATTTGTAGGCCCATTTACACAAACTGCCAGTAATTGTTTTCTATGCATAGAAAGATCTATTACAGAAATTTATTTGTTGTGGATAAGCATGTCTTCATGGATCCAAACAAGAATGAAAAGTTAAAAAAAAAAATAATTCAGTCTTACAGGGGCAAAAAATGTCCAGGACAGTTTCCTGTGTGCTTGAGAGCAGCTCAGGGCTTTGTGGCCTAGATAGGGCATGAGGGAAAGATTAGGGAAGACACAAGACTAGTTTATGCTGTTCTGATGGTACAAAGCACTTGTAAACCTTCTTTGCTGTGCTCTTGTCTGCCAACAAACCTTCCCCTTAGAAATTGAAACCTGTAAGAAGTGGTCTGTGTGCATTCAAACAGTTCAAGAAAGTTCCATGTATTTCATAGAAATTATTCTTTTGAGCATCAAAATCATCTCCTTTTAGTAGAATCAATAGGGAGGACATGGAGGCAGAAAGCATGATTTTGAAACAAGTCTTCTGTAATCCAAACACTGAAATGACTGAACACTAACAACTATGCTGTCATTAGAAAGGTGTCTGCGTGGTCAGCTTTGGAGGAACTGATTTTGTTCCTCCTTCTTTTGCCTGCCCAAATTACCCTTCAAGCCCTACTGTTCCACCAGGTCTCAAATGAAGAGTAGCCAGCTCTTTGAATGTTTGGAGTTTATTTTCTAAAGCAAAATTTAGATGTGTAACCAAATACTTGCAGTAATATGAAAGTTTCAGTACAGCCTTTGAAATGATCCCTTATTTCCAGGATGGAATTTCTGGCTGTTTTGAAACTTTTAATTGTCAAGCCATATCCCAGGACATTTCCCAGATTATGCAGGAAACAAGCTCAAGTGCAAACAGAAAAATTCCAACAGCTCCAATTTCAGAATATTAATAGCCAATAATTTCTTGAAACGCGTGATTTGAGACTTTAATAGAGAGAGAGCAGGAAAGGCTACTGACCATTGTCCTTCTCTAAAAGTGCAAGTTTGTGTTAATTTGTGTCTTCAGCAATTTGAAAACTGTCAAATAAAATACACTGGACTACTGAAAGGTCTTGAATGACCTCATTGTGTAACGGAAACTCTTTTTGACATCAGAAAGTATTGCAGAAGAGGATTGCTGTTTTCCTTGCAGGTGGATGCAGTGTGGCAGGAGTGACGATGGGCAGGAAGGCAAAAGGGTAGAACTAATGAGCGAAAGACAATTTATGTGGATTGTGGAATAAGTAAGATATGAGATGCAAGACAGTGGTTTTCAGACAGGAATGCTTTCAAGTGATATTGTATACAAATGCATGAAATTTGATTTTGGCTCAACAAAAGCTCCTGCAACCAAGGGCTGAACAAATCTGCTTTATGCGCAATACATTTATGAACTGAGTTGGCATTGTTATAATAGCCTTCACAGATTTAAAGCCCAATTTTCATTTGGGTATTAACGTATTTAGGAGGCTGTCATATTCCACATTTTTTGCTATTCATCTTTATTTATCTGATAGGCTTGGGATACTTTTCAGAACAGTTATATTCTGAATGACTAATATGTCCTGCTTGCATTCTCATGATTTCCTCCTTCTGTAACATTTTCTGTGAAGATGT
This sequence comes from Calidris pugnax, assembly GCF_001431845.1. Classification (NCBI taxonomy): domain Eukaryota; kingdom Metazoa; phylum Chordata; class Aves; order Charadriiformes; family Scolopacidae; genus Calidris; species Calidris pugnax. Next base: position 7,669,053 of record NW_015090810.1, read on the forward strand.
AGCATTTTTTCAGTAAGGAGCACTAAGGGTGCTCCATGTGTTTCTTAAAACTGGACTTTTTATCTTACATGTTATATCTCCAGTACTGATTATATTATGAGCCGAAGAAGCATGAAACCTGCTGTTTCGAAATGGAGTCTGACTGAAATGTCAAAAGAAAAATATCTTGTTACAAGACAGTGAGAGAAATATCTGAGATAAAATTTGCTAATTTTATCCTAGAACACTCTTCACAGTGGAGTAGAATGTCTACTCTGAATAGATCAGTTTTTAGGCACAACAGCATATGTGCCTGACCAATAAAGTATTTCTGTTTCCTGTTATATGTATCTGCTGTGTATTGAAAGGAGATAACTATCATCTCTCAGTATCTTGGAGTGGGCTGTATTCAGTATTCAAACAATATAGAATTTCACCTGAAGAAATTTCTTTCTGGAAAAAAAAAATCACTGAAATTTGCTTGTTTTATCAGTTTACTGTTGATTTATGCTCCTCAGAAGAAACTGCTTGCTTGATGTCCCTGTGGTCTCCATTTTAGCCCAGTCACATAATTCATATTTGCAACATTGTGATTTGATGGTGCCTAGGATCCAAGTTTTCTTGTTTAACCTTATGCTATTTTATATGGTATTTAGGATAATATTAGAATGATGATAATTTAGTTTAAACATGGTAGCATGGTGATCCTACTGTTCGTTTAATAGTTCTGTTATGGATAATTTTTTGTGCAAATGCTGTGCCTTCTGCCATTATTACTCTTTCACTCCCTCCGTTTTAGAATCCAGTATTTAATGTTTCTCTTTTTGAATAAATGGTCTACTGAAAGCAAAAGTGGTTGCAGTAAATTCTCATCTGGTGACCTGAATTTTAAAGATGGGAATCTTCAAGAAAAGAGTCTTCATTATTAGCAAGTAATTATTGTAAACTGTTCCAAATACTTGTGTATCCTTCAATTATGCCATAATTTCATTAATAGTGGAAAAAAAAACATGAACAGAAAACAATTACTTTTATGTTTAATACATCTATTACAATGGTGCTTAGCTTTCCTTTTCTATTTCTTTTTCTTTTTAGGCTTATGATGAAGAAATGTATGGCAGCAAATATCAGTGGATTATTCCAGGGTGGTATGAAAACCTTTGGTGGGAATCCTGGATTAATTCCTCGCAGTGTCTCAGCAAAAATCTTCTTGCAGCCATGGAAGGTTATATTGGAGTGGATTTTGAGCCTCTCAGCTCAAAAATGATAAAGACCATATCAGGAAGGGTTAGTATTTTTCCTCTAACTATTTTATTATACAATCAGTTGTCTCACCGCTGTCTTGACATAGCAAAGCAGTGAGGAAGGAGTTGAAGCTAAAGGGTTCTTCTACAAAGAGAGCTGACAGTCATCATAGTTAGCCTCATCTTTCCACTGGTTTGAAATTTTTAAATATGTAGAAACCAATTCCAATGCTCTACAGGGTAAGGAAGCAGTAAAGTCCCTTGCCTCAAATCTGTCTTCTTCCCCCTATTTGAACATTATAGATAAATGTACAGTAAAGCTTGAATTATAGTCTGCAGTATCATGTGCCGTGTCATGTCAAGGTAAATAGCTGAGCAGAAAAATGGAAAACTTTTATATTTAAACCTAGTCCAATTTCATTGGTGGTTTTTGCCTCTCGGAACTAGGGAGCGGGGCCTTATTTTAAATATGTAAATACATGGTATTTCCATAAAGTATGTAACATTTTTATCACAGAACAAATTCATGCAAACTCTGGCCAATGAATAAACATGCCTGCTTTCCCTGCTTTTCATCTTCTTTTCATCTGTCTTTCATGCCTGCTGAGTGAGCACAAAAGGCAACTTTACAAAAAGGCGACTCATCATAAGATAGCACACCATAAAGAGCATAGTAAACTTGTAAAACATAGGCAAATTGCCACTCAGATAATTCCATACTAAGCAAATAGTTGCTCAAATAAAGGTTATTTGATTTGCATTATCCCATAAAGTGTAATCAGACCACTTAATTGGAGGGATACAGGCTTATTCTCTGTTCTGGTATTATGGCTCACCAATATGCTGGTAGTTTTGGTTGAACTATAGCCTTTTGTACAGAAGTAATATAATGCAAGTTGTCCATGCATAGAAGTGGAACAACTGCTTTTCAGTCTCTCTGTCTTGGAATTTTAATTTCTTCCCTAATTTTTGTTTTGGTGGCCTTTTCTGTATTAGTCATGCATGTCTCTAAATTGGAGGCTGCAGTTCAAGGTGTAGCTTTGGACGCAACTCCGTAAAATGTTAAGTATTGAAGTAAAACTAAAGCGTTTCTCCTCTGCAGACTCCACAGCAATATGAAAAGGAATACAATGCTAAGCGCGGTGATGGCCAATCCAGCAAATTTCATGGTTATGCCTATGATGGAATATGGGTGATTGCCAAGACCCTGCAGCGGGCAATGAAGTATCTGAATGCCACCAACAAGCACCAAAAAATTGAAGATTTTAACTATACAAATCACAAACTTGGCAAGATTTTTCTGGATGCCATGAACGAAACCAACTTCTTTGGAGTAACAGTAAGTCTTAAACAGATACTTGTGGGGTGGGAGGAGGCTTGGGATTTTATGTCAGTAGCTGAAGTAAGCATTAAATTTTAAATGCTCTTGAAAAAGAAACACAGTTGTGTATTTCTTAGATCTTCAGAGCTTCCCCAATTGTACTTTATCTTAAAAATTAATGTTGTTGTCTTGAGACTCTTGCTCATTACCTGTCTTCTGATGCCAACTGTACCGTTCCTCAGTTATCGGATTTTTAAGCATGAATGTCATCTGAATTAACAATTCAGAGGGGTCTCAAGGGAACCACGAGTGGTGCAAGCTGCAGTGACCTTTTAAGTGACTGCTTCAGCAGTTGAGGAGTAGCTGGCATGTCATCTGAAAATACCTATTTCCCTGCATCCTTTATTTTTGGTAATAGGTAATAGTACTCTAATGACTCCAACTCCAGTGCCATACGTCCTAGATATTCTTACATCATACTTCAGTTGTCATTTAGATTTATTTATAATTTGTATTTTTTTACAGTCAAGTACAAAGCATGTTGACTATGACTTAAGAAGAACTGGTCACATATAGTAATAACCTCATTATGTTTTCAATTGCACCATTGCAAAGTCATAGTAAATTTTCCTTTATTGACAGTGCTTCTAGGTTTTAGCAGAGTAAAATGGGCAATAGGAGTGTGACCCTAAAACTTCTTAATTACTGAATTGTGTTTGAGGCACAGTCAGTCAGAAGTTAGTGGCGCCTATGTGTTCAGAAGTCTGTAGTGTAGTGCTGTACTCCTTCACCAAGAGAGAGGAGCAGACTCCATTTCAGGGAGAATGGCCTTCACAGTTTCGAATAGCAGCAAACAAGGAACCTACTTGATCAAGCTTGACTAATCAGTGTAGTTGCACTGCAACAGGGCTCAATAAGGAAACCAGAGTTTAGAAGAAATGTGTATTTCAGCCGTGCACAGAGGCACCTCTTTGCAGCAAGAGCATGCAGAAAGTTAGCAATCATTTCTGCCACTCTGCAGTAGCTTGTCAGATTCTGTCCCCATGTTAATTTAAATTTTCTTGGGTATCAGTTAACCTCAAAACACGTTGGAATAGCAGAACTAAGGTTGCCATACATGTCACAAATTGGTTCAAGGAGGAAATGCCTACATATAGACATCAACAATGAGTGCAGGCTCAACTTTTTGGTGTCCTTGTTTATTGCTGAAGAAGCTTATGTTTCGTTTCATAGTACAATTGAAACTAATTTAGGATTTAGTGGAAAACAATTATGCAGCTAGACAATACTAGAATCTAGTTGCCTGTACAATATGAATTTTGCTTTCTTTTTATATTGAATTTGACTGGAGATTTCAGTAAAAGAATTGGGTATCCCATTGCATCCATAGTAGGACTGGATCTGTGATTAAACTTTCAGTCAGTAGCAGCTATGAATCAGACTCTGCAGGGAATCAGAAGCTTCTGTCCTCAGTTATTCCAAGTACAGTATCTCTCACTGTGGTTGAAATTGTATTTTGCTATGTAGCTCCTTCTTTTTCCTTTCCTCATTTTAGTCTTTTTGCCTGCTGTTTAATCTTGACAGACGATTGTGGTAAAATTGATAGATTTCATTAGCAGTGCTTAATTGCCCTTCACTGCTCCCCCCAAGAAAAAAATCCCCAAGCCTGTAAGATGAAGAAGGCTCTTTTTTATTAGTTTCAGAGACACCAGCAAAACCTCTCATACAAACTGCATCCCTTCAGGGAGGGAATGAATCAAAGTTTCACCAGCCATATTCAGCCGTAGCCGTGTTTACTTACTTTGTTCCCTCAGGTATAATGATTTTTAAAGAAATTACTGCACAATTATTCACTGCATTTAGTGCTTCTCTGAGGTGCTTTGTAAAACGTTTCTCTTTAAGATTGGTCTACCAAATCATTGTGACAATGCACAGCCCAAATTTGGTATTTCCAAGGATCATGCTCCTTGTTCCTACAATACGTTCACAAAAACATTTTGATCAGAAAGATATGGGGAGAAGAAAATCTATAGCAGCAACACTTTCTCAGGATATGATTAGAACAAACAATAATTGAGTTTTTCCAGACAATGTGAAAAAGAAGAGTTTTATAGCAGATATTAAAATTTTGCATTGAAAAGTTCAGAAAGTTGAAGGAACAGATTAATTCTTACCAGAAATATTTTTAAACTTCTTATTCTTCAGTCTCATAAATTGCTGTCATTTGTGACCTAATTTAAAACTTTCACTGGAACATAAGTTTTAGGTCTTGGAGTGCCAAATCTCATTTTAATATTTTTTTTTTCCAGAAAAGGCATTTTAGTATAAAATTTTTACAATTTATTTTTAAAAACTTATTCTAAACAGGAAAAGGACATTTATTTATTCTACAATATCTATGCCAAAATATAAAATGAGTTTCTGAAAACAGAAGGAAAAAAAGGAAGGACTTAATCTTATTGATACTCAAAACCTCATCCAATGATATAGTAAAATATGTTGTTAATTATTAGATAAGAGAATAAGGAAGACAAGCTGTAGACAAGAATCTGAAAATGCAAAATCTATTAAGAAGAGGCATCTTTCTTTATGTTTTCTGTGAATATGATATCAGAAACATTGTCATGTCATAAATAATAAATCCCTTTACCCAATTTTAATTTTCTTTGAAATTATTTATAGTAAAACACAAAGAGTATAATCACTGCTGAGTGGTGTTTTTTGTGGAATTTTTAAAACAATTTTGAAAAGATTTGCTGGGAGTGGTGTGCAAGTGCTTCATTACACAGAATGTCATTCTTGCCATTTTCTGTTCTTTTTTCTGATTTTTTTTTTTTCTAAGCGACAACATTTAGAAAGCAGTTTAGGCTATGGTCCAAAGTCTTGATGGGACTAATCCTCTTTTTGTGCATCAAAAATTCAGTACATAGATGTTACTTATTCTAATTCTACGCTCAGAAATCTATTGGAAAGAAAATTATAGATATTCCTTAAACATTCATGAAGGTTTTGCTCTTTTTCTGGATTTTTTTTTTCCTCTGAGCAAAATGATTCCTTCTGTTGTTTTTCCTTCGTGCTTATCTGACTTACAGTCATGTTGATTACCATGTAATTTTCACATGTATTTTGAATACAGAGCAAGGAAACATATATTTGGTATTTTATCAGAGAACACTAATAAATACGGTTATCTGCTACATTTTCTCAAAGGTAAAATGGATACTGTTTTACAGGTACAAAAGGACTTTGTGATGAGAAATGGAATATGAACAAACGAAAGACCTGCAGAGATGTTATTACAGTTTTCTTAATCTGGATGTCCCAATTCTGCAGCCAGATTCTGTTTTCCAATCAAGTTAGGCATTGTATGGTTAGGATGGTCCATCTGCAATCACCAGCTTTCAGGAGAGGAGTCCTTTTTGATCTGAGACTAGCTTGACTTTCATGGTTTACATTTTTCTAATGCCTTGCTTATGGGAGCACTTATTTTTTAATGGGAAAGTTATTGAAACAAAAAAAATCTCTTAAAAGATTTTTTTCCACTTTTCTTAATCCAGATAAAGCCAGTTTTGTAAACTGAATGGAATCCTGCCACCCTAATGGTTTATAAACTGCCAGATGCCTGTTTCCTTGCTAAATATATCCCTCTTCTGAAATAGTACACATTCTTTCTGATAACCTAAGCATCAGGAAATGAAAGATAAGAAAAGAAGTACTCATGCAATTTATTTTGACACAGTTTAGATGTCTGAGTACTCCTCTTATAGAGTTGGGGGCTACTTCCAGTAAAGCCACTGGAAGTAACTTTGAGTTGGAGAATCTACTGAGGTCTCTGTTGAAGTGTTACTACTTTGAATCAGTGATAAAGTGATGGGAGACAAAATATATGTCTGGGATATCTATATATCCGCATTTCAGTTACACAGCAGTTTACAACATACTACGTATAACATGCCCATCATGTATGTGTGAAAGCCAAAGGAGAAGAAAAGTCTTAAATTTAATTTGTGTGATACTACCATAGTATTACTGGTAGGCTTGATAATTACTGAAGAATTAGTGCTGTCTTCTCACAATACTGAGGAATATTTAGTGCATACTGAATCAAAATCCATGTAGAGAACAGAAGGATTTTGTTTTAATAATTTTTTCCTTTTTTTTTTTCTTTTTGGAAAGACCATGGATGGTTACACAATACCTTACAGCTACAGTAATATTTATATTTGTTAGCAAAAAAATATTGGTTATACTTGGAAAGATATTAAATGCACATTTGTTCTCAGCATGCTGAAAGTTTGTATTGATTCCATGGGATAGCCAAGTGGTGGGAAAAACACAATATGCGTTCGAGATACTTTTTAATTTATTTTTATGCAAAACATTACATTATTTTAAATAATGCTTTCCTCCAATTTTCTAATTGCTTTGCCTTTGTCACTGATGTGATGTCATGAATGTTAACATTTTCCCTGGTTTATGACTGAAGTCCTGTAACTGTTGCAGTAGGGTATTCTGCTGCTTGCGTTTATTGCTATTATCTGTGATTATAAATCAGGCTTCAGGATTGTTAATTTATTTTGCATCCTTATGGCCTTCTATTATTTGTGTGTAATGGCAAAAGAATTACAATGGAGGAGAAAGAAAATTAAATACAGTGTTCTCTTTCCTTTTATAACAGCCAGAGACTCTAGCACAGTAGGAGAAAATTCCATCACAGTAGCTGCTGCACAATTGAAACCACAGCCATGAAATAGCTTTCAAGTCCCTGGCACTCTGCATTTGAATGGATCCAGTCATGTTTCATAACTGGAAAAATGCTTATTGATATGAAGTTCATTTTGTATTTTGATGCTGATTATTTCTGAAGATTGATTTTAGCAGCTTGCCTCCACTTTCCAGGCTTCAGTAGCCACTGAGCTGTACAGGAATCTCAGAAATATAGGATGTGCTAGCATCAGAATAGGAACAGGGAGAAAGTATTTATTTCATGTCATCCTGGAAAAATAACATACCCTAAGACTGTTAAATTAAGGATTACATTGGTCTATGGCAGAAAATCAGATAGAATTAACATGGACTTCAGCAGAGTAAATTTATGCTTAATATGGAGGTCTAACAAACATATCTGTAGAGGCATTGATCAGTGCCGTTAATTTTGCATGAACAGTTCTGAATTAAGCCTTAAGAGCTATTTATACCTGGAGTCAAATTTTCTTTGTTGGCATGGTTGAGGTAAGGCAGATAGTAAAGAGTGATAGGGCATTGGAACAGGCTGCCCAGGGAGGTGGTGGAGTCACCATCCCTGGCTGTGTTTAAGGGCCGTTTAGATGCAGTGCTAAGGGACATGGTGTAGGGGATGACTTTGTAGAGTAGGGTAGATGGTTGGACTCGATGATCCCAAGGGTCTCTTCCAACCTAGACGATTCTATGATTCTATGATATTTGTTCCTGAGAAATACTTCTGAATGTTCCATCGAATTTGACTTGGTCTTAATTTTGAGCATTTGAAAATTCATATTTGGCTATTATCCATAATTGGGTGATTTGACGGAGTTCAATAAGCTAGCAGTCTGCATAGTCAGGAAACTATATATATGTATGTAGGTATGCACACACATGTATGTGCTCATGACCCCGCACAACTGTTGGCAGATCTTAGTTTTTTCCACACCTAATCCCAGGTTAGGAATGTGAACTACTCTGAACTTAATGCCTTGTGTTTCCTTTTGGTTTTGCAGAACTTGCTTCCTATTACAGGGTTTCTTGTGTAGCGCAAGAGAGAAAAATACTTGGGGTCTGGTTGTATGCAAGACTTCCTACACCTCTTTTTGGTTTTCCTGAACCTTGAATCTGAGCTTCCCCCAGTGGAGATAAACATGGTGAATCTCTTACTTCCTTACTCCCTCCTGACTTCCAGTGCATTATCCAACTCAGACGAGCAACTGAGTGCAGTTCAGTGGGTTGATGAAATAATTTGCTCTCTGTATGGCCAGTTCATTTAGGAGACTCCTCAAAATAGAGAGCTGCTAAAGTAAGCCATCAGCAAGTTTGCATAGGGTCATAAACAATGTTCTCTCATTAGGAAAATTCAGTGCAAATGTTTTCATCTGCCAACAATGTAAAACTGCATATAGAAGGAAATCCTAACTTTTTAAAGTGAGAACTGACATTAACTGTGGCATTTTGAGATTAGCCCTCAAGCTAATCAGCAGTTGATGCTTTAATAGATAAAGTGGGTGGCAAATAAAAAAGACTTTAGTCTGAATTTGTAGAACACTTCTTACTGCATCTGTCATTCTAATGGATGGATATTTGATGAGAATAAATGAACAACATACATTTACAGAAAAGCAAGTGAAATGTTTTCTAAGATCTGACTAAAATCTCTTAGTTTCCTCTGCTCTATGTTTAATTTTGTCTGTATCTAGACAGTGTTTAACATAATACATTGTATGCGCTAGAAGCTGTTTTGTTGCTATTTTGAGTACAAAGAGTGGAAATCCCTACAAATTAAAAAGAAACGAAGCTCTAGTGAAGGTGATTGCATTGTCTAGGTGACAGTGCAGGTTTGTGCTTCACGGGGTAGTTCTCCTTCAAGCTTCTGAATGAACAGAGCATGTTTCAGCAGTTCCATCACCCTGGTTTTTCTGAAGTATGATTGTGTTTGTAACTACCTGCTTCCAATCCACCTTTGTTTTATCTTCCTTGGTTTTGTTTTCTCCTTTGTATTTCTTTCCTGTGTTCTTAGAATTTGAATGATGAAAGACAAAAGAAAAAATAGAATTTACAAAATTTGGAAGCTCTGTCCTTCTCCAGATCAGCAGTTAAGCTGGAAAAGGGTATCAGTGGTTTTTAAATAGAGTTTTCAAGACAGTTTTTTCCTCTGCCAGTAGGGTGGCCTTTTGTGTTCTATTTAGACAAAAATACTAGGAAGGTAAGGTGTGCCTTCGCCACTCCTCCAGCATGTAGTAGAAAAAGAAGGAAAACTGTTATGTACCTTCTTTCATTGCAATAACGCCCTGTGCCTCACTTCACCAAGTTCTTTTTGGCAATAGATAGGAAATGTTGTTCATGTACCTGTTGAAAAAGGGTGGTAGGATAAAATCTTGCAGACATTTGTGGAGAAGTGACCTTCTTGCAGCAAGTGTACCAATGAAATATAATCTCTGAAAAATAATAGAGAACCAGGAGTAGGTCCATCCACCTACACCATGGCTTCAAAACATGTCAGTTTTTTACAATCAAAGGTAGATGACACATCAGTGTGGATCTCTGGTGATGATCCCGTATCAGGAAGAGAATATGCACAACATGTCTCTGCTCTCCATATACAAGCCTGTGGAAAAGTTAAGTATTGCAATACATTCTATGAAAATTGTTTTAACAGAGTCTCTCCTAGATTTATAATCTGAAATGGAAAAAGTGGTGCAAGGTGTGTGGTATTGAAAACGTCACAAATTTCTAATTTTCTGTTTGTGAAATTTAGCCATTTCTGTCACTGAAACTGCAGCTGTAACCTCCCAAGGAAGGACTAGAGCATTGCTGCTAAGGGACCTGCAGAAGGAAAGTGAAGCGTGATGGAGAAGGGAAAGTCTCAGGTGCTTTAATTGCCCTAAGACCTGATGCAGTTCTTGGTAGCTGTGGTAGCACATGATGTGTCAATTAATACAGTAGCCTAGCAAATAACTGTCTTGGGTACTATGAATACATAGCGCGGGTTAAAATTATTTCAAGCTCCTTTCAAATACTGTTGTCTGTAAAGGAAGACTGCTCCTTCCCCAAGAGAGAAATGTCTTGAGTTCAGAGGGGAGGGACAGATGAAGAGTCAGTTTCTTCTGGATGGGGAGACCTTGGGTGAGGAATTAAATCTGTAGCTACGTCCCTACCCCCTACACACCTTTTTTTGAAAAACAATGAGTCTAAAAAGGAAGACTGCAGGAAAAGGTGTATTTAGGAGAATATAATGGGAAAGGAAAAGATTTCCTGGAAGGCCTTCATGTAATCTGCATCCCTGAGCAGTTTTGAGTTTCCAGTCTCCGGTGCCTCTTGCTCTTGTTCTGATTTCTTTAAAATTGCTTAGAGTAATGAACTTCTTCTCACCTGACTGTGCTTTTCTTGAAACTTATTTTACTGTCCTTGTTGATGAGCAGATCACTAGCTGGTTATATTTATTCCATAGAAATATGTCCAGATATAGATATATAGGCATGAGTCATGTATTTACTAGATGGGCCATATAGGTGTTTACTAGATGGAGCGTGATGATCCTAAAGAGTAGGCAAGGCTTTTTTGTGCTTACCTGGCAGATGGTATGTGAATTGAAGAAGTAGAGGCTGGTACAAGCATAGCTGAACCATCCTTCTAGGTGAGTTTTTGCAGATGATGCAATGACCTATAGGTAAACCCCTATGATTTACAGACATTCCAGAGTAACAGTGGTATAGTTATTCCTGTATTTGGTGTCACTAAGAGAAGCAAAAAAGGTGTATGGCAAATTTAGGGATGCTACTGCTTCTGTCTGCTATGTCTCCATTTGCAATGACAAGCAAAGGCATCTTCCATGAATACTTCCAAGCTCTCAGCTGCCCAGTACCTTGGGAATGAAATTCACCCAACATAGTAGAGCCATGGGTTGCAGCACATTCTCTCTGTATGCACAGTGGTTGGATCATCAAGATTAGTTATCCTGCATCAGTCAGCCTAGTCTGCAAACTCTTTCTTCAGATCTATCCCAGATTTATTTCCCTTCCCTCCTAGAAGAGATCACTGTAGAAGTACTTGAGTTCGTTTAAAGTTTGAGACATGAACGCCTTTCAGTCATGACTCTTGAGTTAAAAAACACTATGATTTTAGAGATAGCATATTTTAGAAATAGTATAAAACTGAATTCCTGAGTGCTTGAGGGTATTGCAGTTCTTGTTTTATTTTCCATGGGAACAGATGTTAGCCCTGCTGCCTTGGGATCATTCCAGCTCTGGTAATTCCGTTCTGTGTACCTAAAACTCTCACTGAGATTTCAGATGGATGAGGAAGTTATTATTTACTAGCTTTACACCGGGACTCTTCTGGGACAATAAGTCCCATAAAGATGCAAATTTTAATATTATTCTTCTCACTTCTTTTATTAGACATTGCATTTTATTATTATTTCACTGCACAGGCAAGGTATAGTAAGATTTTACTTGTTTGATCCTGTTCCTGTTTCAATCAGTGGCAAATCTCTTTTAACTTCATCATGAGCAAAAGGTCCTTACCTAGCAAAGTGCTTTAATAAATAATTTGTGGATATAACTCAAAATGTTACTCTAAAATCCATTTTGCTCACCAAAAATTTAGAAGAAACTTCTTCTGAAATGCTTTCTAGAATTAATGAATAAATTTTAAGAGTGCTGATCAGTTGTAGTGCTGTAAGTTAGTAATGAATGATTAGGCACAAGAGCTTGTTCAAGCACATTTGGAGAATGCCTCTAGATGCTGTACTATGTGGAATTACATGACTCAGATGTCAAATAACTGTGAGTGATTAAAATAATGTGGTAGAGTAGAGCAATTTAAAAAGTAACATCTAGTGATGCCTGTAAAAGGCTGCGACTTCTAATGCAGATGATGTAAATCAAAGAAGAGCTGAATATTTTAGTGATCGGTTGTGCTCATTACATATATTCTTTTGGCACAACAGTGTAATTCTTAATTCAATATCAGATATTCAGGAATATGAAATATGGGGGCAAAAAAAGGAGAAATCTCAGAGAGTGTACAGATAATATTATGAAGGTTTAAACAATAGGAAGACTCTTCATAAAACTGTTTGTGAAAATCTTAAGAATTTGTTTTCTTCTGTTCTTTGAAGAGCTGTTATAATACTAAAATCTTCTCAACATCTGCTTTGCTTTATATTAAGTTGGAGCATTTAGAGAATGACTAAAGCACACAGATGATAAATATATTTCTAAATATGACAAAATCTTAAAGCAGGTTCACTTAGGAAATAAATTGAGAAGTATAATGTTACTTATAACCTGCTTATTTTTATCTTTTACATCACTGATTTGGATATGCTAAGAAAATAAATAAAAGAAATGCATTTTTATGATCATTTTTGTACCACATTTACAAAGATCTATTGATTTAGGATAATTGGACTACTTCTTTCCATTGCTGAACAGTTGCATGGCAAATTTTAATTTATGTTCTGTTTTCATCTAGGTTATCCCATCAGTGGGAAATTTCAAAAAGCTTATAAAAGGGGTCGTCTTTGTCTTCATTGAAAGTGACCCACATTGATGTTTTAAGAATTAGAATTTAGCCTGATGGGAATTTCTGTGTGCACCTAAGAGCAAAATTTTCCCTTGGGGTATATTTTGCAATGTGACATTTTTGCTTCCTGGCCAGCAAAAAAGAAATTAAACTTTTAAAACTGTATTTTAACTCTCTATTCACACTGCAGCACTTCTGAGATTTTGGCTTCACCAATTAACATATTCTCTGCTTTTGTTAATCTTTATGACAGCTATAGGCAAAAATACTCCTTAACTTGAATATAGTATTTTGCTGAGTGTGAATCCACCTGTAATGTTAAAAATGGTGTTATTAGCTGACTTAGCCTGGAAATGCTCTGAGGTTGTCAGGTCTGATGTTCAATGGATTATATTTTCATACATCACTGCTCCTCTTTTCTGGCAGTCATGATTTCTATGATGAACTAGTTTTCTTCCTTGGAGAGGTGTTCCAGTTGCAAATAGGATTGTTGGAGCCTGCAAGCATTTTAGGGAAACACAGGAAAATTAAATATTATAATGGCATTTATTGTAGACAAATGCATAGCACATTTTCAAATAGTTTTCTAGTATTTTTGGAATTGACTTTTAGGACTTCTGTATTTGTTACCTTCTGCACTTCTGCCCACCATCTTTTCATAGCAAGTTGTTGCCTCAGATGTTGCTGGTGATGAGGATGGTTTTTGATTATCTAGCCTGTGCTAGAGCAATGTTAAGATAGTGTTCTTTTTTAAGATTTCATAACACAACAAAGATCTTGCACTTCAGTAGAGTATATGGTACTACAGGACTTCTGCCTTGGAGTTCTTCATATGAATATATTCGTGGAAGGTGAGGAGGCAGAAAGTTCAGCAAGGCCCTTGCTGGAGCCTCTTCAGTCTAGGACATCATGTTCTACTTTTGCTGACTCCCAGCTTCAGAGCTGTCGTGGCAAAACAGGCAGTGGCCAAAGGCACCACTTTGAAAACTAAAGTAGGTTGCTTTTTTTTTTTTTTTTTTTTCTGACCACCTCACTTCAACAATTTGTGAGTATTTCTGTTCTATAAGTTTTAGAAAAATAATTCCTGGATTCTGCCTTCTACATTATCTCACGCTTTATATCTGGTTTGTAATGACAACTGTGGTTGTTGGCGTATGAACCCAGGCTGTCCTCTCATTTTGATAAAACCAGTTTAGTCAAATCTAGGACCCAGCAGGCTTGACTTATTGAATCTTTCTGTGTGACAACAATTTTCCCAGTTTTGCAATTTGTAATTACCTCAAATGCACCAAAATTATAACCATGCCTACTAATCACTGTCAGGAATCAGATTATTCTTCTAATAAGAAGTCCACACACGTCTTTTGTTGATACTTTTAACACTATCTGTATTTCTGTATATCCAACCTCCAACATCTAGCCAAAGCTTCATGAAACCTTATTGTCTCGCCTAACAAGTCTTTCTGCCTCTCGTCCAAGAAGTTGTTGGACTGCTTTGACTATGTTAAACCTTGTGGACATGACTAAGATCAGCAAAGCTGTACCCAGCTCTCTCACTTACGTGTGATCAAGCCTTTTTGGTTGAGTGACCCTTCACTCTGAGCATAACCTGCACAGTTTCTGTGTCATTCCACTCATGTAGTATCAGTAGGTGTAATAACAGGTAATTTAGATGAAAACAGCCCAGCTCTAACCAAACTGACATAACTTAAACCCAAAAGAGTGAACTTACAGCTAAACAATATCATAGATCATGTAAATAAAGATGTCCAGGGCTGACATCACTACATAGGATACTCTATGTGCTGCATGGTGACATGTAAAATTCTGAGTGTCAGCATAATACTGACTAATTGAAGAATTTTCCAGAGTAAACCAACACAAATCTAGAAATTATAGAGAAAGATTTGAGGGAAAAGTTGTATATATACTGTATTTCAAAATCAGCACAAACTACAGGGGTTTTCCATTTATGATGGCTTGATGTATGGGTTTTTTTGTCAAAACCTATTATCAGTAGGCATAAATTACCTATATCAGAGCCAGCCCTTTAATTGGAAAGCTTTGAAAAAATACAGTTATGGATTATTTTATACCTTGTAAATTCTACACCTTTTCTACCTTGCAAATTGTGCCCCAAAAATTTCTGGTGAAATTCTTCTGCCTGAGCAATTTCAGTTCTGCCTCATTCATTCTAGCTGCTGAATTAGACAGTAGCTCAGTTGTGTTTGATCGTGTAATTAGAATGATGTTGTGCATAAGCAGTCATCATTATGAGTGCTGCAAAATACACAGAGCTAAAAACCACAGCTAGAGATTGCAAAGAATATTGTCCCAGGAGTGAGAGACAGAGGCAGACAGCCTGGCAGTTTTCCCTCCCTCCCTCCCTCCCTCAGCCACCCTCGGTGAAGGACAGGGTCCTGCTCCAGGCAGCAGAGGAAAGAGCTTGTTGAATTCTTTGGGGAGTCTCAGGAACTGAAGGCCCTTCCTCATTTGTCTTTCTGGTCCTGTGTGCCACTGCTTGACTTACTTTTTGATGCAGGGTGGTGGTGATGCTGCATCTGCCTGGTAACTGTGGAGCTACAGCCTCAGAGTGTTCCTATTGAGCTACTTTGGTTAAAATGTTCTTTGGGGGTTAAAACGCTCTTCAGGAGTTACAAAGAGAAGAAGTTACAGTGATCAGAAGTGCATGTCTCAGCTGAATGTGAATTCTGTGAGATGGAGGTAAACTTCTGCAGCCTGGAGGCTCTGGTTCTGCTGAACTCAGATGTTTGCTGCATACCAGAGAAACGTGTGAGCACCTCAAAAGAGGCTGCAATGATATTTTCTAATTGGAAGTGTTAGACAGACTTTCTTAACATTGAATTTTCTAAGATTGCAGCCACATCTCAAAAATTTTGTTGTATTGGTGCTTTTGTTATGAATGAACCTGAAGCACGGCATTTGAGCGACAAAATATCTATCTTGTCAGTTAATTTCCTTTTTTTTTTCTTAAATGAAAACCTTTTCGTGGTATCTGGTACACAATTTCTTCTCCATTTTGACATTTTCATTGATGTAGAAGCAAGGCAAAAGTTGAAAAAAAGCAATTATGACACCACAAAATTTGATAGGGGATTAAAAGCATAAATTGCCTTGGGTAAGAACACATAGATCAGTTAAATTGCATCTAGAAATAAATCAGTCAAGCTACACAAACGGCTGAGGAATAATTGTTTGCTGGTCCCTTTAGATGAGTGCGAAACAAACCAACACAGCACTAAATACTGGATAACATACTGATCGTTGTGAGTTGTGTGTACACCTCAGCAGCATCACAGACCCCTTGTAAGGACCTTTCCCTTGTAAACTTTGAAGTTGTTTATTGATCTGTGAATTTTTGTGTGATTTTAAAGCTACTTCTTTTCATGGGATTTATCCTCTAGCCTATTCTTTGAATGCAAAGATTGTGGCGCTGTGGAAATTTGGATCTCTTTGTAATGAGGTGTTGTTTTCTCTTGGTTTCCACGTTGAAGATGCGGGTTATTTTACAGAGGTCAAAGGTCCACAATTAGTACTCTAGAATAAAGATTCGGTGCTCAGTTTTCAACTTAATGTTTCAGACCTGTGTGTGTTAGTGTCAAGTTTTCCCCCTTGCAGAAAGTCAGTGAAAATTTATTGCTTGAAAGCCATCCTTTAGTGAGTATTTCCTCACAGTGCAGTAGAACAAATTAAACTTTTTCTCTGCTTTAGGTTGATTTTCCATAACACAGTTGTTAGGTCCCAAGGGACATAGCAGCTGTCATTTCCCTGATTCGAGGCAACCCCTAACCTGGGAGAGAGAGGAGGGAGCCTGGCCCAGAGCACTTCTAACCTGCATCCCAGCTGCTCCTGGGCCATGGGAAAAGCTGTGGCAGAGGGAACAGAAGTACCCGTAGCTGTGGTTCAGAAAACCTTTAGATAAATGTTATGGATCGTGAATATTAAGCATATTTTCCCTTAAAACCTAAGTACTGGCATGTGGGTCACTGGGCTCATAAATTTCTGGAGCCGTTACTGCAAATAGCATATACGTGGAAGGAAGAAAGGAAGCAAAATGTAACTACCTCGCCAATTATTTCTTTTAAGATATGTTTTTAATGTTGGGCCATTTGGGGCTTTTAAGAGCTGGGCATTTTAGATTTCTATATTTGTATAGTGCCTCATTGGGTAAATGTCAGGTCTTAGAAATGTTCAGGCAACTAAAGATGCAGCTAAGCACCTAGAGTATTGATTTCCTTGTGCAACTTATTATTTAGTTCGTATTTAAACATAAGCATACTATATTGTATTTCTGATTGAAATAAATCTATAGACTATTTCCACAGGAAAGTGGATGATGCACTTTATATATATCCTGATAATCATATTATCTGCCTTATAAATTCAGGGTACTTTAGATAAGCATTTTGATGAATTGGTAAATTGGTGGAAGACTCACCCAATTATAAGTGATAAAAAAAAGTAGTACTAGAAAGAACTCCATAAAGATTGCAAAGTAAATATGGAAGATCCAACTGTTGCACTTTTACAAATGTCAAACTGCATATTTCTCCACTGTAAATCAAGGGAACATGCAAGCAAATGTTTTAAAAATATAAAATATTCTTTCTCTACTTATCAATAAAGATACTTAAAAATATTGGGGACAGAATAGCTGAATTTCATATTTTATTTCTGAAGAATATTTTCCCTGAGGCTTTCGAATTGTTTATATTGGTCTTTCTCTTGGGCTCTGATTAAGTGAAGCAATTAAGAGCACACTGAATATTAAACATGTGCATTCCAAATTGACTGGTGAAGGGCTGTATTGAAAAAGTATGTTCCTTGTTTTGCAAGGTAGTTGTATCCAAGTAAAAGAATCATTCCATCCAGAGTTAAAATTTAGTAAGCTCTCTTTGTGGAACTGTTTTACAATAATGCTCCCCAAATACTAACAGTAAGAGAGAATAAACTTGCTATACAAAATGTGAGCATTACACAATTTTTAATGTGCATCTCAGTGAAATTAAAGGCATGTCAGACTTAGGTTTTTCAGTAAAGGCATTCCACAGCCTGGGGGCTTGTCATGACTGAAAATCTAGTTTGTGACATGCTCTTCACTTCTCTGAGCGACATGCGAGGCAGTGCTACAACCCAGACTGCAATGCTAGCAGAGACAGCATGTGTTAGGCTTTTGCAAACTGCATGTATTTTATGATTGTAAGTTACAAATTGAAGTATCAAATGGAGATAATGAAATTACAGTAATAACTTCAATGTTAGGTTGGCTTTATTCTTTGAGGTCTGCAAATGCTTTTTAAAATACATAAACCATGGACTCCTCTCAGTTAGTAACAAAATGCAGCTGTAGGCGATGCAATCTCAATACAACACAGCAACCTTCTTTTCTCTTGTGTTTTTCATACCACCTACATCCCAGACTGCTTTCAGTAATTCCTGGCGCTGCATACAAGAGAGTAGCCAGGAAAGAATCTGCTCCAAACGCCCCGTGAGTCACCAGTATAATCTCATTTAGCAGTGGATCTCACACGGGAAGGGGAACAAGTGAAAAATTCTGAAACACAGCAATTCCCTCGTGGTTTAATGAGATTTTAGGAAGGGAAAAGAGGGATGGCTATCTTTCTCTGCCAAAGTAAAATTATTTTCTCCATTTTTGTAAAAAGAATTAACTCATCATGGTAAATATTTAAGCTCTATTACATTCACAAGATTCTGTTATTGTTATTTCAATTGTCTTTCAGTTATAGCAATGAGAAAAGTTATTTTTAATAACAATCTTTTAGGTAAATACAACTTTAAGTTCATGTCCCTTTAACCTTTATTAATTGGCAGCCAAAATAAGGCACAGTTTACATTCATAATTCAGACTACACTATCTGTTTGACTTAAACACTGATTGGAATTAATCAAATGTGCGCGCTTTGCTTTGCAGAGCAACAACGCAGATGCTTTGGTGCACAGCCTTGAAGCCCTGCACACGAGATTTGCTCTTTACCACCATCTCTCTTGCTCTCCAATATGACAATACTTTTATCGCTACACTTGCAACAGAATCCTGCTGGTCATGACCAAAGCTTGAAGTCTTTATTAAAGACATATTTCGCCCTCCTAGCCTTCTTTGTGCTGTAGATCTACTGTTCTTTTCCTACTATAGTCATTCTTTAATTATCTTTGCTGTACCTAAATGAAAAAGCTTTTTTCTTTGCTGATTGCCTCCTTCAAGTATTTGTAGCAATATCTCATTTCACTTGTTACTCAACCATGCTGTATAGATGGAAAGATCTTAGCTCTCCCCAGGAAATTAATCCCTATGTACTTGATTTGATTTAAATTCCTCTACTAATGCATATGTTAAGAAGTTATGTGGCAGTGAGCAGGCCATTGATTTAAATGCTGTGATCAGAGATGGGAAATAGTATTTGACATGCATGATGTTGGCAACAGCTGCTTTTGTGTTCTGGCTTTATGAATTTCCCTTCATTAATTCACATCTTTCTGCAGTGGAGCTGTTTGTAAGTGATAGGAGTTTTCACAGTATAAATTATTCCAAAGCTTCCTCCAGACAGACAGAAGCCCTTTCGCTTCTCCTCCTCACCATTTTTTCTCACTGCCTCTAGTTTGCACATTAGTTTGTTTAGACCTATCTTATTTTATTGTAAACACTGATTATTTGCTGTCCAGATTCCTGAAGCCTGCTTGTTTTGTTAGCTTAATCTTGTAATTAACTGCAGGAGGGTAGTACTGATATAGGTGGGAACAGTTGGCATCCTCCCCAGCCTTCTTCTGTGTAGTCTCTTTGCGTGTACAGCTTGTCTCTCTCTAATGTTAGTTAAAGCAAAGCAAGGCCTTTCAGTGATTCTGATATTTACTATATAGTACTTCTAAAATGCACAGTAATTAGCATGCATTTGTACTCACTGATTGCAGATATGGAACATTAAAAATACTGAATAATTATTCAAAAATTGAATGTGTCAAAATTCTCTGCAAAACTCATGACAATGCTATTGCTGATATTTTTATGTTCTATTTGTGTCAGCAGAAGAAATTGTAAGGTATTTTTGTTTTAAGCCTGGGTTTATTTGAACCCTCCAAACACAAAAATAGGTTATCAAGAGTTATCATAAACTAACAGGAGAAACATGGAAACTTGTTCCTACTGGTAATGTAGGAAAGCTCTCTGTTGAATGCTGGTTCTTGGAAGTTGTTAAAAAATACTGGTTTTACAGTTTATGTGAAAAACAAAACCTGACCTGACCTCATTTCACTGTAGAGCAAAGGTTGAGTATAAAGATGTTAAAAAAGGTGAAAATAAGAAAAAAAAACACAACAAAACCACCTGCTTAGAAAACAGATGGTACAGTTTGCTTCAGCACAAGGGGTCATAATTGTCTTCATATTAGCCATCCAGGATATGAAAGAAGGAAAGACGATTCATCTTAAATAACAGTGTCTCATGTTCTTGTTTCAGGCCTGCTCTTCAGCATTTTGTCTTACTGTTTCCTTTTCACTGTTGTGATATCAGTAAACCCGCCATGCTGGACAGTAAACTGAGCGCTGATGGGATCAGGGAATTGGAAAATAACTGCTCCCTTGCCACTCACAAGGCTGTTTCTCAGTGTAGAAGTAGAGTCACCCAGCAGTAGCAGCAGGTTTGGGTTGGTGTACATGAATCGTGATGCTGCACCCTGTGGAGGCAGCACTGGAGTCAAGCCTGCTGTGCATTAGGCACCATTTCCAACTCTGCTTGAAGAGATATTCTGTGACAGGCTCTCGCAATTTGCTTGTTGCATGGTGAGATGGCTTGGTTTTGAAGGTCAGACACAAGAATCAGCAATGTTGCTCATTGAAATGAACAGCCAGATTTCACAAAACTTGAAAGTTTTTGCTGCATCTGATGCTTGTTGAAGTTCTGCAGTGGTTGTGGGTGAAATGGGAAAAGGAGGAAAATAAGAACTAACCCAAAACTTTAGTTCTGTTGAATGTACCTTGTTTTCAGGAAATCTGCTGTTTATTTCAAGCGTTGAGCTACAATGCTTTTGTTCAGTTGATTTTCGGTTTACATCATCGGGTAAAAGAGATAAGTGATAGGAAAGAAACAAAATGCGTGAGGAGTCCTGAAGGGCGTACTATGACAGCACCCTTAGCTCTTTACAGGGTGGGCTAAAGTTGCGGACTGATAACATGTCCCCTGATTAGCACCATTCTGAGATACACCAAATTTGATTGACTGCATGCAGTGACCAAATGATCTTGATTTGACACATAGAAACAAAAAGTATGATTTTGCTATAACTAATATGTATTAGGAAGAAGAGAATCAAGAAGGAAGAGGTTTCTAGCATTTGATATACTACAGAAAATTTTAAAATAAAACTCCAGTTGAAGGTTGAGAATTTGAAGTGTACTTGCTTTCCTACCATGAATTCCTTGGATAAATTTGGAACTAAAGACTGTTCATCTCGAGCTATAATTGGAGGTATTCTTTTAGGAAAATGTGATAAAAAGAACATTTTAGAGGAAAACTCTGTTTATAGTAAAATAGCCTAATAGTTGCTAGGTCATTTTTTATGTGCTGGATTACTAGACTATCATAACATGGAATTTACAATCATTTCATTAAATATAAACAATCAAAATGGAGGATAATTTGTCTGAAATTTGCCTATTTCTCACCTGTAAGTAATATTCAGTATATATATTTGTGACGTATGACATACAGATTTTTATATACATTTTATTTTATCCATTCTAAAAGTGGGAATATTTTATATTCACCTGACCAACATTTTCACTCAGAAGGAAATAAAGAGTTATCATAGTACTCTACTGCATGGGTAAATTGTATAAATTAAGCACTTTCAAATAAATACAGCAGCTGGCTTCCACTTTAACTTTGCTGGGAATATGTGGCGCACGTAAAATGCATTTTGTTTGGACAAAAAGGTTACGATGGGTTATGGTAGTCCACATAAAAAAAAAAATTTCAGCCTTCTCACTGGGAGCAGTTAATAGGAAAGTTTCTCTTGCTTAGATACAATCTAGAGTATTTAGTCCATTACTTCCCATGGGAATACTTGCATGAATAAAAGCTCAGTGGAGTGAGTAGTGGCTCAGTTTCTAGGAATAAATCTTAAAGAGGTTCAGAGGCTCAGAAAACCTCCAAATGGTCTGTATTAATAAGTAGTGTATGTTCTGGGTAAAAATACTCATCATTTGGACACATTTTAACAAAAAAGTTGAATGCTGTCTCGAGACAGAAATTTGTATTGACTAGACTTCAGTGATGTCAGTAGAAGACTTCAGATATTTTCTATGATACTGTTGATCAAATATGGATTAGAATGATTGGAGATATGAATTTTCTCCCCAGACACTGCCTTAAATAGGATATTGATAGTCTTTTGGGGGTTAGATATCATAGAATCATAGAATAATTTGGTTTGGAAGGGACATTTAAAGATCATCTAGTCCAGCCTCTTGCAATGAGCAGAGACATCTTCAGCTAAATCAGGTTGCTCAAAGTCCCATCCAAGCTGGCCTTGAATGTTTCCAGGGGTAGCGCATCTACCATCTCTCTGGGTAACTTGTTCCAGTGTTTGACCACCCTCATTGTAAAAATTTCCTTCCTTATATCTAGTCTAAATCTTCCCTCTTTTAGTTTAAAGCTATTACTGCTTGTCCTATCGCAACAGGCCTGCTGAAAAGTTCATCCTCATCTTTTCTGCAGGCCTCCTTTAAGTCCTGAAAGGTCACAACATGGTCTTCCTGGAGCCTTCTCTTCTCCAGGCTGAACAGCCCCAACTTTCTCAGTCTTGTCCTCATAGCAGAGGTGATTTCAGCCCTCTGATCATTTTGAGGTCCTCCTCAAGACCCGCTCTGACAGGTCAATGTCTTACTTGTGCTGAATGCCCTAGAGCTGGACTCCAGGTAGGGTCTCATGAAAGTGGAGTAGAGGGCAGAATCACCTCCCTTGACTTGTTGGCCACGCTTCTTTTGATGCGGCTCAGGATACAGTTGGCTCTCTGGGCTGTGAGTGCATGTTGTTGGCTCATGTTTAGCTTTTCATCTACTAGCTCTCCCAAGTCCTTCTCTACAGGGCTACTCTTAATCCCTTCATCCCCCAGCCTGTATTGGTACTGGAGGTTGCCCCAACCCAGGTGCAGGACCCAGCACTTGGACTTGTTGAACCTCACGAGGTTCACATGGGCACAGTTCTCAAGCCTGTCCAGGTTCCTCTGGAGGCCATCCTGTCCCTCATGTGTGTCAACTGCACTGCTCAACTTTATATTGGCCACAAACTTGCTGAGGGTGCACTCGATCCTGCTGTCTGTGTCATTGATGAAGATATTGAACAGTACTGGTCCCAGTATGGACCCCTGAAGGGCACCACTTGTCACCGATCTTCATCTGGACATTTTGCTGTTTATCACTACCCTCTGGTTACAACCATCCAACCAATTCCTCATCCACCAAACAGTCCACTCATCAGATCCATACCTCTCCAATTTAGAGAGAACGGTGTTGTGGGGTATCATGTCAAAGGCCTTACAGAAATTCTGACAGACAGCATCTGTAGAGAGATGACTATACATATAAAAATGTTCGCAGCTAGGAGCAACTTTAGTACTGGATCCACTACTCCCTGTGTACACAGCACTGTACAGGGAGCAAAATAAATTTCAGTCTTTAAAATGTAAGAGTATGAACATTGTGTCTCTCTTCAAGAACATATCCTGGCAAGAGCATGAACATTGTGTCTTCGTCTCTAGGACAGACTGTGTCCACCCTGCGACATAAATCAGAGAGCACTGGAAATTGTTCCTGGATTCAAGCCACAGAAATTATTGCCAGGGTTTAGTAAGTAAAATTACTTCTCCTGAATACATTGAGTCAAGAAAGTTACATCCTCATCTGCAAATGTGTCACCTCTTCTGTTCCTGTATAGTCACCCTGCCACATTGCATAGGGAAGATTTCGGATGAAGGAAAAAGGAAGAGCCTGATAGATAAAGCCCTCTCTTTCTCCTGGGGTTACCAGTGCACATTATCTGATGGCGATAGGAGAGCGAGAAATAGGATTGAAAAACAGTGCTGCATAAATTCCTTTATCTAAATTGGACAGTAACATAGTCAGTAACATAGACAGTAACACAGGCCAACAGCACCGCCAGATCTGCATTGAAACTTCCTAATAATTTCCTAAAGGTTTCTGTCCTGAGGATGAGGTTTTTTCTGTTACCATGAGACACAGCAGTACGGCCCTTCCAGGGAAGTGGACTTGGTTTAATGGCTTCAGAAAAACAGTCTGATATAAGTGGTATCTTCCTTATATGGGTATTTTAAGCTTTTCAAAACAAGATAATTTATATGCTAATAAGATTTCCATTATTGCAACGATTGCTTTCTTGTCCATTAATTATGTTCACTTTGATCAGTCAGCATTAGTACTGTGCATAAAATAGTTTTACAAATATTTAATAAATGGATTCGCATTATTAGTGTTTTTAAAGATAGTTATTGCTACAAATTAAGAGATTCCTTTTCCAGCTTAGAATATGAAGATAAAATATGATCTAATTTGAGAAGTAATTGTTTGTGTTAGCTGTTTTGCAATTATTAATTCCTTTTATGACTGATAGAAAGAGAGTAGAATCTCCTTTTAAGTGCTGTATCCTCATTCTAGCTGGATTTCAACATTGTCATACCACTGCAATATAGTGAAAAACATCATAAATATTCATTGCATGCCAGTGGCAGAGAAGGAAATACTTTCTTATTCTAATACCGCTTTCATTTGAGACAGATGAAATAAAAGTCTTCTCAATAGTTATTTTGGGACATTTAATACAGTGTAGGAATGCCATACACTTGGCCAATTAGCATAGATGATTGATGACAAGTGTTAAAAAAATAGAAGTAACTGATTTTTAAGGGCAGCTGTGAATACAAGGTTTGCTGGTATTGTACAGAGCGGTGCAGTTTGTCAAAGTATTAAAAAAGAAATTTAGTCCCATGCAATTCAGTGTGAGTGTGGTGACAAAGATAAGGAAAGGGTTACGATACTGGAGATAGCCAGAGAAAATAATGGAATCTGTCATTTGTCTTCCTTCAGGCTGTTTTGATATTGTTGCTGTTTTTCTTCATGTACTCGTCTCCAAGAAGCCAAGTACCTGATGCCAGAATGCTTAATTATAGAGGTGTCAGCACAAGCTTCAACTCATTTCGCTTATTTAGAACTTGTAGGTTTAGATCTTTTGTAGGAAAATTAAGAATACTGCATCTTTAAATGATGGGGTTTTTTGCTTTCCAGTGAAGTCTTTTCCAAGTATCATGCTTCCTAGACCTTAAAGGTCTGATCTCTCAAACAGAGCTCAAGTAAGCAGCCAAACTGATAAGATAACAGTTTCTACACTGACATCAACCCAGGAGGCTTTTGAATATGAGGCAATCTTTTCTTTCCCTGGGAATAGAAAAACGGGCAGAGCAAGAGCTGGGCCACTGAACTTGCCTTCAAAGATCTTACCTTCAGCATGAAGGACTTCCTTCAGCATGAGCTGAAGTGCCACCAGCAGTGGTCCTGGTGGATTTGCTTTGGCATCAGCTTGCTGGGTTGGTAGAGCCCACTGCTGGGGCTCTAACAGCAATTCAACCCAGCTCAGCATGATCCAGGGATGTGGTGCTGGGGTACTGCTGTGGAGACATTAGTTTGGGGGAAAATAAACCTCACCTTGTATTTAAAAGAGTGCAGTCCTTCCTGAATATAAGTTAGGGAAATCGGTGTAATTTGTTTATATTATTCTTTAAAGAGTGCAGATATGAGTCAAAAATTCTTTGGTTTTTTCAGTGATATTCTGCCACCGTCAGCCTTCTGATACACACACAAACATTTTTTTCCCCAAAATTTAAATATCTGAATATTTTCAATATTTTAAAAAAATGTAGAAAGTTGTTTCTACATTTTAAAAATATTTTTAAAATCTGTAAATTCACTTTAAGTCCTTTTTCCATGTGAGAAAATTCTGTGAGGTTTTTTCCGGTGTTTTGTGTACTTTTAAAATTTATTCTTTTTCTTTGCAAGTAAGTAAAAGTAAGGGATATAAAAATTTCAAAGTCAGTTTAGTATTAAATAACTGAATTGTGTTATTCTGCCAAATTATCAGAGGACAGCCTTAGTCACTTAATGAGCATGTGACCAGATACAAGCTTTCTCTACACAATTTAATTAGTAATGCCCACATGTAGACATAATTTCAACTAGACATTAGTAAAACATAATAAATCAACCCCAAATCTAGAAGTTGAGGGTCTCTGTTCTTTGGAAAATGCCTAATGCATAGTCGGCTCTACCTCATGGCAAGGCTGTCTGAGTGCATGGGAAATGGAGCAGAGTGTATCTGTCTGGGCTTCACATAGCCATTTGATGCAGGGTCACAAGAAAAATAAGTAAAAAGGGGAGCTAGAATATAGCTGTAGGAGAGGAAACTCCAGGCTGGAATGCAAGGGCTAGGAGAGGGGACACTTTTCCTCTCCAAGTTTCTCCAATACACCTCTATCAGCTCTTGAACTTATTGAATATCTTTATTTACGCCTCACGCTAAAAATCGGAGCATTATTCATAACACGGATTTGAAAGGTGCTCTTAAGATGGAGGACAATTAAAATGTCATGTAGGAAGAGCTAAAGGATCTTGAGGGTTACAGTAAGAGACACTGGAGAAAATAAAAGTAAAAAAAGCAGGGTGCGCACTGAGGCAGTTGTCTGCTTTAGACATACCAGAGGCATTTAAAGAGAATGGAGGTGTCCAAGGTTCAAACAGCAGCAGCCCAGAATGGTTCCTCCCCAGTCTCACTTTCAGGATGCTGAATGTCAATCCCTGCCTCCGTTCTGGAACATGAAGTTCCCTATATACATTGTGGATGAGGAAGGCATTTCAGACTGGGCAGGTAAAAGGCCACCTCCTATATAATACCAGTTTTTGTGGTGGAAAGATAACTCAGCTGTTTTCCTCTCTCTGTGGTGTCTCAGAGAATACCTAGTATGCTGGGAGGAGAACTGCTCGTTCTCTGCATAAATATCAGCCAAACAACATAGGGGAAACAGCTGTTTAGTCCAAATCATATTGTAAGCCTAAAAGTAAGTATATGGCTAAAAATAAGATGAACCTGAAAGCTAGACAAAAACTTTAAAAGACCAGAATATTCGGGTTCAGAAGCAGACTTCTGATGGGAATGATGGAAGAGAAAAGCTCCCCTTGCTGAGCTTTGTAACCCTAAGAAATGGCTTAGATATGAATACTGCCACTTGCTAATGCATTGATGGGTAGTAATTCCCCTTCAGTTCCAAATTTACTGACTCTGATTCTGCCTGTGCTGCTCTTGAATCTAGAACTGAGACCAGTGCCATAAAGATAAATGCAATTTATTTATTAATTTATTTTTCCAGAAGCAGTTTAATTGTATCTGAGCTGACAATTTGCTAGATTTGCTAGATCAAGCTTGGTAGCCTCAGAATCTGATTGTACTTCCAGACAATTGATTCCAACCATTCATGTTTTCCTGCGTAGATTTACCAGTTCACTCCTCTTGGTGCATCTGAATTAGTCTGCACAACACGGTGTAGATACCATGTCTGGTATGAGAATGTTGGAGGGGGAAAAAAGGGAGAGATGTCTTGTCCTTAGCTATATCATGTCATTAATTGGACTTCGCACACTGCCTTGAGTTAGAAGAAAAGCAAAAAGAGGACTCACTTCATTAATAACTTGCATTTCTTCTCATTTCTGCAAATTAGCTAGTGTGACTATAGAGGTGACAATGAAATATTATCTGTTGCCTCGTTTTCATCTCCATCATCATGTCCAGGGGAAATCTTGAAGAGTTTACAAATAATATCTTTAAAAAATACACTGTTTGTCTGTTAAGTGACTGCATTCTAGATATGTCTCAAATTTTTAGTATGACGTTGATTTAACTTAATTTTAGGCAGAGAGTGTATTTGAAACAACAAAGTATTTTACAAATGTTTTTGAAAGAATCCATCACAGTGAGAGGACACTTAAATACCAGTAGTCTTAACTTCACTGTTCTGAAAATGTAGGAAAAGTAATCCCAAAGTAACACCATGACTCTAAGCATTGCTTTATGGAGTCTGAAGAGATGTATGCCAGCTGGGAAGCTGTTATGCTGTGTAGGATCTAATGGTATATGACGCTGATCACTCACATTTCAGAAACTGAAACGAGCCTCTTCCAACGTCTGTGGATCTGACTGGAAGAACACGGAGACTGCTGTCTTTCCTCACTAAAACTGCTACAAGGATATAAATAAATAGAGAATCTTTAAAGTTTCAAAACTTTATATCTCACTGATTCTCTGCAGGCTGTTGGCACAGGTTAGAACAGCCTGAAGGATTAAAATGGACAATGAAAAAGGCAGAATTTGATTTTATGAAGAATATGTTGGTTAGACCTCCCTCCTGCCACTGCCAAACCTCTTCAAATCTCTGTGCCCAGCAATGCTAAGCTCTTCTCTGCAGCTTTCGGTCAGAATTTGATGCTGATGAAAGCATCACCTGGAGGGATGTAGCGATAAAGAAGTGGAAGGGGATGAAATACCTACTTCATTATCATCAAACATAACTGTCTTCAGGAGTGCTTTCTGATATGGAAAGCAATATAGACAAAATCTGAAATTTTAAAGAAAAGTAATTCTAAGAGTCCCAGGATTAGAAATAGTTTAGCCTAGGCTTTTTAGCTTTACAGAAATAGCCATCTTAAATGTCATAGTAGTTCTGACAGTTGTCAAGTAAAGCCAAAACTACAAGTGGGCTAAAATAAAAGCCTCTTAGAAGCTTGCTGTAAATTTAGATGAATGAAGATTATTTCTGTTCCATTATGAAATGGAAAACTGTCCCATTTCAGTGACTGTCACTAGGAAATATATATTAGAAAGTTAATGTCCTGAACAGTTCCTATGTGCCTTGAGCTGCCTTAATTGATTTGCCAAAGGAAGGTTTAAAATCCTCTAGTCACTAGAAACATTTCATGAATATTGGATAAAAGGGTTTGAGTTCCTGTGTAAGAGCTTGTACTGACTAAAGCGGGAAAATCAGCATTTGTGTTCTAGGCATGTATGACTGTTCACTAAAAAAACAGCCTTCTAGCTAATTCCAAATACTCTTTTCTGATTGGTGTCAGCTCACACTTATGCCTGCAGGGGAATTTTCAGATGTAGAGTAGCCAGATAACAGTGTGAATGAGTCTCTTATCATAGCCTTTTCTCTACCAGGTAGCAAGAGTAATCCAAGATTGACAGATATTCATACTTAAAAAGATTTGTAAAGCTGCCTGGTCTTTGTGTCTTTTCTTTCTTGTGAAGAAAGTTTTCCTCACTTAGAAAAAGTTCCTCACTTAGAAAAATAATTGAAAACTCTGTGCTCAGCACTTGCCGGTGAATAATGCCAGTGTGCTCTACTTTGGATGCAAAGACCTTGCTAATAACATAGGCTGCCTGCTCATTAGAAAGAACAGAATAAACAAAGTGGTCTTCTACATCGAGCCAATGCGAGAGAATCTGGGCAGGAAGAAGAGGTAGTGGCTCTTGCAGACTTTCGAGTCATCATCAGAACAAATGAAATACAGCCTGTGCAGTTGTGCTCTCTGCTGGGATTAATGTAGTTTAAAGAAAATGGAAGAAATTACTTCAGAACATCATCTGAAATTGTACTGTTGAAGAGATAGTACTGCTGCTTAATGCGGTGTCCTTAAAAGGCTTTATGCCATCTCTTCTGATTCATTCTTCCAAAAGCAGTGAAAAAAAACCTGTGGTGGTGAAATATAATGTGCTGTTATGCTGTTTCTACAGACACACAGAGCTAGAAACTGAAATCATCAGGGACTCATCCTCAAAAGAACAATTCTGAACATCACCTCAGCAGTTCATATTTACTTTTTAATACACGCAGGAAAGGGCTTGAGTTCCTAGTCCCAGTGCTTCACACTATTTCCTCTTCTCTTGCCACTCTGAAGGACAGGTTGTTTACATCAATGTTTTTACACACATCTGAAAGAGATTGAGTAAATAGTAAAGGGATTATTTTGCTCATGCTTCAGAGACCAACTACAGATCATGAAGCTGGCTAAATAGTAGTCATCAGTCAGTTAAGTAGATCACCAGACTTGACAGCATTTGTTGCAACAACTCCAGTGCCTGTCATTTTGTTTAGAAAGTACTCAAGAAAAGTTGCAAAAAAGTTTGTCAAGTGTATATGTTTCATTTTAATTTCTTGTCAGTCTTTACACCTAAAACTGCTAATGATGACCATGTTTTAGGCAGCCAACAAAGAGCTTGCTTATGTGGGCACTGGAAGAGATGGCTCAGGTAGCTGGAAAGCTTTGTCCTTAGATACAACTGATATGGCAAGAAAGAATGACAAAAGAAGAGCATGTAACTGCTCTGCCTCGTGCTAATAGTAAGCCTAGTTAAATGTGTAAAAGCACATTAATGACTGACAAAGCATAAAGGTTTCTTCCTTCTTCATCTGCGATGGCCAGCAAGTACAAAACGGTTTGATGCATGATTTCACGGCTGGTATTTTCTTTCCTCACCTTCACCTCCTTATGAATTGCTGGTACCTTGTCAGAAACATTATTCCCTTAGAATTGCTTCTGTGTGTAAAACAGAATGCTCAGATGTTCACTTCTGCTTGCTGTGCTGAAAAAAATGCTATGATTGTCCTGTGTCATTTCAGCATAGCTGTGTAAAATTGTGTATATGCATCTAAATGCTAATCTAAGGCAACAGCATAGTCTGGGTTTATCTCATGTCATTGTGCTTGCAAAAGCATGCTTTTGTGTAAAGATAACAGAGGACGCTGCTGAGAGGAGGGAAGAAATTTCAGCCAAAGAAATCCTGTCCATTCCCCATCTGATTCCTGAACTTCCCTGAAAAAAGAGAAGTTCTGCCCAAAATATGGTAAAGTTCAGACAGCAAAATATTAGTTAAAAATGGTGGCACCCTTCTACACAGCAAGAGCTTCTGTGTTTCAGTTATGGATAGCCTTCCTCAGAAAATAAATAAGAAAATTGAAAAAGGGTATTAGAGAGTGGAGATAGACAAAAAAGTATCCCCTCTCCTATGAAGAAGAGACTAAGTGGACTGGAACTCTTTATTTAGAAGGGAGTTAAGTGGCAGCATGATGAAAACATGATGCTAAGCCTTACGGTATTTTGTGTTTTCACATAATCCTAGATTTAGGATGTATCTGGATGATAGGCTTATAAAAATATTGTTATACTGATCACCTTTTCCCAAAATTTGAAACTTAAGGTGCTGGTCTTCACTTGCCATTTCTTCCAGCCCAGCTGTGGAATACAAGTCTCTCATTCCTCTCATGATGTTTGGAGATGCCATTTTTTTGAGGAAACCTGTATTTGGGAAATGCTTGTAATTCAAGATGGTTCATACTAAAGGAACCAGAGAATTTTTTTTTTTTTTTTAAATTTCTGGAAACTCTATTGCATATTCTGCAAGCCTTTTGGCTTGTGCCAGAGCAAAGAGCCCAAATGGCCAATGCCACAGACTACTTGTATCAGCAGAGATCTTCTCTTGGCAGACATGAGGCACCAAGCCCATCTCTTTTATTGAAATTACTCTTTCATTAAAATTGCCCAGAACAGATTTTACCCTGGAAAAAAAAAAAAAAAGAAAAAAAATGTTACTTTTATATGTCTCTCTCCTGTGTTCTTTATTTCCAAATGGCCTCTGATGTGAACCCATACATCTGCTTATCCCATGCTTTTCTCATGTTGAAGCAGTTTCTGTAACCAGTTTAAAAAATCATGAATGTTTCCTGAACCCTGAGATAAAACTGATTTTCCATTTACCTTTCTGTTTACCAAGGGTAGAGAAGAAGCTACATAAGAATATATGAAATGTCTCATGAGGTCAGTAGACTGGTTGACCTCCCAAACAAATAAATAAGCAAACCCCACTCAATGAAAATTTCAAAAGCTCACTACCTGCTGTGCAAAGGAACAACATGAAAAACAGCACTGGTTTTTCTGCTTTATACCAATGTCCTAATAGTTTTGATGAGTGCCGCCAATATCGTGGGATTTGATGCGCACTGATTCTTCATTCTTCTTTTCCATCACTGTCATGGTTACCAGAAATTTTTTTTCTGGACACTTCTGTTCCATCATTTTATCTTCTTTCTTTCTTAAAAGCCTGTGTTTTCATGTTTGGGAAACTCAAGTCATTTGCAAGTATATTTTTCAAGCATTATTCCTGTGGTGAAGACAAATATTTAATGTTTAGAAGTAAGCATGTTCGTTTATTCCTGCTGTTTTATGCCTGCTCTGTCTAGCTAGAACACAAGTATCTGTTTAGATGAGAATGGTGGTATTGCTTCGTTTAGAAAATATTTGCCAAGACCAGATTTTTATCTGTGCTTCTCACCCGCTCTTTGAGCTGCTCTGCTGCTGCTGCTCTCCAGACACCACTGTTCAGTTACGCAAATCTTTTAGAAAATGTCGTGAGACAAAACAGGCAGGGAAAAGAAATCCCTTTGGATCATAAAATATTTCAAATTTACATCTTCAATTTTGAGAATTTTGACAGAAGCACCTTTTCTGAAAATAGTCTCAAGGCTTGAAAAGCTGAAGTCACTGGGTCTGCTTTGATCAAATGTTCTGGAAACATTTTAACCGCAGCAATCTAAGGATATAAAATCATGGATTCGGAAGCATTGTTGATTTTATGAAGCAGTTTAATTTTCATCACCCTCTGGAGTCTGCTGTCCTCTCACTGTTCCAAAGGTGACAATTACCTCTTTATCCCACAGGGGGTGACAACTTTATTGCTGTCTCCCTCGTGTCCTCTCTGGCACTGTGCTCACGTCTCCTGTGCTCAGGTTTTTGTCTCTGCCTAATTGAGTGGTGTAACTAGGTTGAAACCAGATTTGTGCACAAGCTGCCCTCAGCTGGAAGTTTGATGTTTTGTTGCACAAGCAAGGTGAGACTTGCAGAGCTAAAAGCTTGTTGGGTTCCTCTCAACTATATCATTTGGTAGACTAAATGATATTCCCTTTCTCTACAAACTTCTGTCTTAGAGGTGATGTTTGGAGGGTGGTAGAGGTTATGAATTACAGCTTGTAGCTCTTCACCGCCTAGCAGCTGCAGAGCCAAGACCCACAGAAAACCACCTTGCTGCTTTGTGCATATCAAGGGAGGCATGTCTGTAGCTAAGAAGTCCTGTCTGAGTAAATCGAGCATGATTAACATGTCGGTAGTGGGCTGTGTGGATTGCCTGATGACACAGAAGGGTTTCTGAAGGCAGCTGGGACTAACAGAGGGTGTCTCGCTCCCTCCCTCCCAGCTCTTTCTGCAAGCCCTTGTGTCCTTCCAGGGCTCCTTTGTGCTGGCTCTGGGGTGGCACTGGAAAGCAGTTCAGAAAAAACATCTCCCACGCTTGCCAAAAAATAAATAAACAAAAAAAAAAATCACTGAATACATTTTGCTGGTTTAATAAGCCACGGCAGCTTGTACTGGGGCCTGATGAGTGCCAAGCTACCACCAGGCAGGTGTAGGACTGTGCAGCTAGGAGCAACATGGGAGGGCAAGACCTACCATTTGGGTGTCAGCAAGCTCTTAGGTTTGCTGTCCTGTGATGCTTCACCCTCCTTGCCTCCTACTTTTATTTGACTTAGTCCAATAAGGACACTATAGGATCAGAAGTGCACCTTGATTTCAACAGATGTCGCAGAACTTAAAGGGACAGTTTAAATTATATATTCATTACTCTGACAATAATGTACTGTGTTTTAAATAAGAAATATAACTTCAATTGCCTTAGTTACCCCACTGCTTTTCAGGTATTCCTGCATGCATTTATTTAAATGGTTTACTTTATATTGAGTATCTAACTCAAGAACCCCTAGAGTGGCTGAGTTAACTTATTTTTAGAAAAAATACTCATGGTCACTTCTGGAACTGACTTGACTGTGTAGGTTCAGGCATTTCAGGGAAAGCCACTGGGGATAAACACTGTTATATGGTGAGATGACTTGCCATTAGGGAACGGCAGCCCAGATTCCTGGACAGTGAAGTGGAACTGAGGTAGAGCCCTGGAATGTACCAGCCCATTGGAAAATGCTCAGGGAATACAAGTCCTCTGGCATTTAACTGCCTTGCATCCAGCTGTGATGCGTGTGTCAATATACTCATGATCTCTTCTCTGATGAAGGGGTGTTTGTGTTATTAATTTAGCTTGAATATGTCATTAAGAGAATTTAAATCAACAATAAAATACCAAGTCTAAGCTGAGTATATAATACAAATTTGATTAAACAAAAAATTGGTGCTATATGGGAGAAGACTGTTGGAGAAGGAAACAAGCATGGTCTAGAGCAGACCTTTTTTGTAGGTATAGTGTTGAAAATCATGGAAATAAATGCTATTTATTTATTTCTATGTTTACTATATTTGAGACACTTTGCATAAGAAAACATACAGTAAATAAAATTATAGTCAAAGTACAGACCTGGCCCTGACTGAGACAGCAGTTAAGAGTCTTCTGAACTCTGATTTTATTGATTGATGAAGAAAGCTAAAGACGTGAATAAAAAAATGTGTTGGCTGTGGATTTCAGTGTCTGGGGAATGAAAGAGTTCTAACTTTGGCATGGGCTTATGTCCAGATCTGAATAATAATACTGTCAGTGATAATGCAAAGAAACTTCTAATAAATACTAGTGCTCCATAGCTCAGGAAGAGCTTAATGACATGTTCATAATATAGCAAAGATGTGATTCTGTGATTTTTAGAGACACTGTAGATACTGGTATTTTTGACTACTTAAGTTGACAGAAGACAAGCAGTAAAAGAATCTGTATCTAACTCTGTCCTATATGAATCGCTTAACAAAAGAACAAGAAATGATAAAAGAATAAAACAGGTCATATATATAAAACACCCCCAGACACGTATAAAAAGGATAATCAGGACAATTAAAAAAGATTACAAACCTTGCCTGACTTTACGAGCTTCACTCTGAGGCTCTGCTGATAGGCAACTCTCTTTTGGTGTCCCTTTGCTGTGACAAGCTTTAGGTGAACCTCTACTGTTTTTCCCTGGCTGAACTTGGGAAGCATTGAGGGACAGAGGTCTCTTATTCTGTGTATCAATTTGTTTGTTAGGTAACTGTGGGACACTGGTTGTCTTCTCTCGATTTGCAGGATTCTGTTGTACTCGACACCTATTTTGTTCCACGTTTTTCCACCGGGAAAAAAATAAAGAGAGGGGAAGTCCCATGTTTCTAAAATAAAGCTAATGTTGGCTAATGTTTTGTGAGTGCAAATGGGTGATTGTTGTGGACTTCTTATTCTGGCCACAAATAAAGGACTGATGGATTAAGAGAACAGCAATTCAAGAAAAAAGATTGTACATCCAGGGAGGGTAGAGCAATGAGATGAAATGCAGTTATGCTGTGTAACAAAGTACATGTGAATAGGACAAATATCAATGTAGGGTTGTAAAACAGAACATGTAGAAGAAGGCAGTACACAGAAGAAAAACAGAGATGTTGTCTGTGTGTATGGCAATTGTGAGACCAACATCATTGAAATGTTTGGTCCAGTTCTGCTTTTCCTCATTTGAAAAGGACATTAAAACATTGTCTTTTGGGGGAAAAAATTAAGCCAAACAATTACAAGAAAAAGAGCTGGACTTGGAGAGGTATCTGAAAAAAACCCCCAAACAATAACAAAGCTACAAAAAAACCCCAACATAAGCGTCTGCATTTCTGTCGTCCAAGCTGTCTAACTTGAAATGTGCAACTAGTAGTGTTTTCCCTTATGAGATGGTTGTGCATTTAGAAAAAATGAGGAAGGTACACTTTTCTAAGGTTGCATTATGAGTTATGCAGCTGCAACAGATCCCAAATAAAGGTTGTTGAGATGCTGTGTGCAGCAGTGGCTGTACATACCAGCAGCGACATCCAGAGCTACCACACTGTGCCAGACTGAGCTCGTTCAGCTTCTCTTCCACCCTCAGTTCACATTGCTGTCTGTTGGACTCCAAGCCACTTTCTGTTTCCTTCCCTTTAGCTTTTCAAGGATAGTTGCTGATGTGAAGCAGCTCAAAGCTGGGCAGATCGGTTATAGAATTGGTATTTACTATAACATCACTCTTGCAACTGGTGAAGAAAAATGATTGAAGAAAATAAAATAGGCACTAAGATGGCAGTATGGTTTCTGATGGTTTCCATTGGGATGATCCCTGTGTAATGAAGAGGAAAGCTTGGTTGATTAATCATTTTAATGTATAGTGAAATACGTGGTGCAAGCTAAGTTCAAGTAATTCACTTGTGCTGTTGAATTAAATTTTTGTTAAGGACAGAGATCAAATTCTAAATCTCTTGAAGTAAACTAATTACTTGACTGGGAAATATTGTTTTAATCTGATAATTATGTTCCTCAGAAGTTAGTATTAACGTTACTTTTATTATTTTCTTTAAAGCTGTACTTCTATACGATCACTGATCCTTTTGCTAATAAGTATGTAAATATGCCTATGCACTGTCACCAAAACACAATGGAAGATAAAAAAGAACTTTTATTTTTATGTCTGTTTTTATATTCACGTGGATTTTATAAGATCTAGATTTTATGTTGGGTCACAGCATAAGCTACAATCTGTACCAACACACGTGCTGGAGTATGTGGTGAGATGAAAATAAAGGACAAAATAGTACTAAGATTTGCTTTTGTAATGTCAGCACTTAGTGTGTGTATTAGGAATATCTATTATTCAAACATCTGCTACTTTAAATAAAGGAAAAAACACTGTTAGTAATTTATGAATCTCAAGTTTAAAGAAGATAACTCTCTGGCTAAATCTTATGGTATGTTTACCTCAGTGGCAAAGAAATGACTTGGCATGACCCGTAGACCATCATCAGATGATAACTCACTTCTCATGCCATAAATCAGCACATCATTTCTACAAAACAGGTTTCTAAAACACTTACAGCAATTTCTTACTAGCATTGCTCTAAGTTTATGAAATTAAATACTACAACTATATTTATATAACTTTTTTTTACCCTGAAGGTATTTGTTGTTTTTTTTCATAAAATAGTGGTGAAAGCATAGAGCAATGAGTGACTCTTATTAGTTACCTTCCTATTCCTGTATTAAGTTAATATTTGTAAAAGTGAAATGAAGGTATTGCTATTTATACCATTTCCCACTGTTCATGAGGAGCGCTCCTTTCTGCCACGTTGGCAGAACCAGCTACTGCAGCAGGAACACTATGTCTGTGTCTGCTGGGGTTACCTAAAACCCCTGTAAAAATCTAAGAGTGTTTCCTCACCCAGCACACAGGAATTTCAGTCTTGAGGGGTTTAAGGTACTTGAGATGCTGTAGCTACTTGTCACATGTTATTATGAAGCAACATGTTCCCGAGGAGCAAAGAATCAAGTGGTCACTGCAGCTGCGGTTGCAGTTTTGATGCCTGCATAATAAATATGTACTGTCATCATCATGGATTGCACTAGAGGTTCCTGCTTTGGGGGTTCTTGCTGGTTTATTTTTTGTTGATTTTTACCTTTGAAAACAGAGTTACTAGTTGGATTACACATGGAAGAAAGAGCCAGTTTCAATTTCTCAAAATTGGTTTTTTTTTTCCTGTTACTATCTGTATGTCTGTAGTTTGTGAACAGTACCCAAGACAATGTCAGAAGCCATCAAATAATGTTAAGAAATTTTTATTCCTTTTAATAACCCATTTGACTTTTTAGCATTTTTTTAGTAAGCTTTAGTGGAAGTAAAACACCATGACTGAAAATTTTGCATATCACAAGGATATTTTCATGAGTTGCTCTATAACTTTCATCACCATCATCCATATTTTTATTTATCTACTGCTTAGATCATTATAAGCCACAAATCCTAGCAAAGGGAAGTTGGTAAAAAAGTACTTTTAAATCTATACCTCTGTATATATTTTTAAATCAGTTTTTTTTTTTTTTTACATTTATTCAGAGCATTCAACCTGATTTATGTTTTGTTGATAGTTTCAGAATGTGTCAGTGAAGATGTATGTATTTATCTCTAGTCAGCAGATGCATATGGTATACGTCTGTCCTACTGAGTGATAAAAATGTATGTGATTTTACAAGAAGCAATGATAATATTGCAAACCAGTAGCACTTGGAATCTAGAAAATTTTGTGAGCTGGTATATTATGCTATCAGTAATAGATGACAATCAAAGATGACTATGATCATAGGTGATAGCAGTGATTCTTGCTGTATGTTTATCTATAAATAGCACTATAGTAGACTGCAACTTACAGTCCTATTATCTTGTAATAAAAGAATAAGAGGAGACACAGTTAAAGGCAATAAATTTAAAATCAAATGAAAAAGTAATTTTTCCACACAGTGAAAAATTTAACTATAGAAGTCTCCAACACAGGTCACAGAACCAAGAATTTATCAAGGTTAAGACTGGATTGACCACCAATATGTCTGCAATAAGTGACACTTGCACACCAACAATTCTTTAATATTTTCTACTATTATTTACTTAAACCAAGTAGGCAAATGCATTATGACTATGTTCAAATGCAGGGATGTTTAATCCTACTTCTCCAAACTAGAGGGGATCTGGATGAAGGCTGTTAAGGTGCACACGTAAATCTGCCAGCTCATGTTTACGGTCTCTCCTGGAGCTGTGTTAGCACCCACTGGGTGAGACTTGGCTCAACTGGATTTCATTCGGAGCAGCTCCAGTGCTCTTCTGCAGCTGTTGCCAGAATCTCTGCCATTACCAGTGTCAATTTCTCATGCTCTCTTTTTGTCACAGGTTGGGTCTTTTAGCTGTTAAGGCTTAGCACAAGGTAGCTCACACTTGTTGAAGGGTGTCTTCTATTTATCAAAGGGAAATGGTGTCTTGTGGCTTGCAGGAAATGTGGGGTAGTCGTGCTGTACTACACACCTGTTGTACCTTTCCTTGCAGATTTCAGTAATTCAGGTGGTTGCCTTCAATGCAGCCTCTTAGTGACCAAAAAGGTTTATCCAAAAAGGGGCTGGTTTGCACAGAAAAATGTATTGTAGCCTTACATGCCTATTGTTTGTTTTCTCTTATCCCGGTGTCTTCTAAAACAAAGGATTAATGGAAATGACAATAATAAACAAAAATGGGGAGGCAGTAAAACAGCAATCTATACTGACAGCACTCAGCGCTCCTCTGCAAGTTCAAAATATTAAAAATACTTCTTAGCATAAATGAGTGAACACCTCTTCTTTCATACTCAATCACAAAATAGCTGAAGTAAGGAAGAAATTTAACAAGATCTTTTCTTAATTTAGATTGGAAAGATGGGATGAAAGATGGGAGTAATTTGCTGGGGATATTTGAGGAGGTTTCAGCATTATGTGACCGTTATTTTTGAAGCACAACAAAGGGTAGTACTGACTTAAAGGCGTTACATTTAACAAGGATACTAGGACGTGCATGCTGATGTAGGATAAAACCAAGCCAAAAAAGATACAGACATCCATAATCATTGATATAAGTAGATAGTAGAGCCATCCGGAGAACCATATGATGAATGAAATGGAGGACCAAGAACCATTTTCTTCTGTGATCTTTGATAGCTCTTATATTGCCTTGATAAAAGCAGTCACACAGTGAAAATTGATTGTTTGCATATCTCTCATCACCTGAGATTCAGTAAGTTACTGGCTTTATCATAGCTCCATTCCCATCTATGACAAGTGGGTGATAACACTGATCAACTTTCCAAGGCCATTTGAAATTGGTAAAAGAAAGTTTTAAGGAGGTGTTACTGAGTTATTTTAACCTTGGTTGAATCTGCTGTCTTAAAAAGTTTAAACCTTACTCGGGTAATTTTAACAGTGAATGGAAAATAATTTCAGTGCTAATGAAACTATATTATGAGATATTTATAAAACTTTTAACATATTTCGTTATTTTATTTAGGGTCAAGTTGTTTTCAGAAATGGAGAGAGGATGGGAACCATCAAATTTACGCAATTCCAAGGTAGGTTGCAGATAATTTAATTTTCATTATAATGGTGTATGCAGTTTCAAACTTGTGCATCAGTTGCTTTTGTTTCAGGATGTTTCAAATATGTACCATTATTTTGAAAAAAAATGGTGCTTGGAAGATGCAGCAAGGTACTTAGAAAGTTTTGTTACCTGTTTAAAATGCTGTGTTTTCAACCTTGCATGCTCTGAGCTATTCCCAGATATTTTCAAGAATTTTTTGTAGAAGAAAATCCACATACTTATAGAAACTACTGATCTATAAAGCTGTACTGGTCAGCTAAGCATCCAATTCTTAATGCAGTATTTCTGAAAACTATATGTGAAGAGGAACTTCGAGAGGCTTTTTACTGTTAAGCTCTTTCGAGTTACTGTTTGTGCTCTCTGAAGAGTCACTTTTGACATTCTGCAACTGCTTGCTAAAAGTTGCTTCAGGAGTTGGTCCCTCAGCGTGCAGAGGACACACTGTTGACCCCATCCCTTGGAGGGAACACACTCCACAGTGCGGCTCACCCAGCCTGCTGTCTTCTCTCAGCCTGAGCTGCTCCTGCAGGGAATGGTCTCAGCAGCAGAGACCAGAAACGCAGCCCTGGGGATTTGTCAGGGGTCATTTGCAGCCAGGATGAGGTGCTTGCGTGGGAGAGTTTTCTGCAGAAATGGTGGTCCATAGAAGACATGTTATAGTTGTTTCTACGCTTTATGGAATGTAATTCATGTTTTTGTTCCTAAGCTGAGAGTGGGATAAAACCGGAGATGATTACATTTGGATGGTCTTGTGAGAGTAGTAGTGACAAAGCTGCCAAATCCTTTTCAGACAATGCATGAGAAAGAATTTTGCACTCCCTTTGTTTTAGGAGATCACTTTAAGCACAATCCTGCTGACCAAGTTACAAAGGCTCATCCTTTAAGCAGAAATTGTCTGCTGTATGGGCATTGTTATTAATGAACAGCAATGCACTTGAGGGGATCTGTTACTCATTCTAATTTACTGAAGCAATCTTCGGGATTGCTCTTGCCTTCACAACTATAACTGATGATATTAACTCATGTTCCCTGAAGCATTTCTACCACTAAAACTTT
Organism: Calidris pugnax; assembly: GCF_001431845.1. Classification (NCBI taxonomy): domain Eukaryota; kingdom Metazoa; phylum Chordata; class Aves; order Charadriiformes; family Scolopacidae; genus Calidris; species Calidris pugnax. The sequence continues at coordinate 7,710,029 of NW_015090810.1, forward strand.
GCAGACATCATGTCATGATAATATAATTCAGAAATTCTTGCTCAACACTAAGATAAATATTGATTGCTTCCTCTTTTCCTGCCCCCCCCTCCATTTTTTCATACTACTGATGTTTACAACCACATGAAAGGATCATGAGAAAATGTCATAAGAATCATGAGAAAATATTGTGAGGAGATTTTACATGGGGTATTTATTCCTCAGAAGTCTGAAGGAGCCCTTATGTATTATGCCTAAGGCCATTGTGTATACCGTGCTTAGAGTGCTGAGCAAGGAGGAAGTTTGGTGCATTCCCTCTGCACATTAAAGATGTGATTGGAGATCACGGGGAGGTACGACACGCATCTTCTGAACTAATCTGGAGGAACAGTGGAAGTCCAGGATGGCTAATTTTATATAGGTTTTTATTTCCAACTGTTCAAATTTGAATTTCTTTATAAAGATTTCGGTTTCACAGCAGATGCTATTTAACAGCAATGGTTTTACTGTCAGGTGAAGTGCCGTTTGCTCAATAAGAACTCAGGAGACAGGCGCCCATTTTGTAATTCTTTGCAATTACATAATGACAGTTTCAGAATCGATTCAGGCACATACCCGGGTTTTTGATCACCAACCAAAGGTTTCCAATTAACTCACAGGAAGAAGTTTTGTTATAACCCAGGCACCTGAGGGAGAAGTACAGGAGAAGGGCTGGCTTATCTGTCATGAAAACAGTGTTCTGTCAATGTATCTGAAGCCTGGACTTAAGTGTTGTTTAGTTTCTTACTAATTTTGGAAATGTACAAAAATGTACATTCTTTTACCTTGTAGTATGTACGAGAAATTGAAATAAGGAACAGTATAAAAACATAGGTGAAAGCAATCTATCTTTTTTTAACTGCAAGTGATATTCTATTAACAATTTTTTTCTGTTTTTTCATTGCTATTGTTTTTATACAAGGCTTTCATATTTGATACTTGTGGCATAATTGTGGAAATTATTACTTTGTTCAGAAGAATTCTTTATTGGTTAAGTTCCTAATAATGGAAAGAAGTTAATTAACTCCAGTACTTAAAATGGTAAATGGGCTTTTCCTTTGTAGTTATAGCTGTTAGGTGTTATCAAGCTTGAAACGGATACACAATTTATTCATTAAACTTTTTTTGTTTAATATAATACAAATCATAATGATTCCTAGGAAAAAAAGAGCACATCAAAGATGTCATGTAAATGCTCTTATGAGATTAATTGTAATTATGAGTATAGCATATATTAAATGTATTAATAGCTTATTATCCAAACATAATAATTGGGAATCATTAGTTTTAGCATTGTATATCTCAAGAGTCATTTCTGCATCTACACTGGTTTCTAGTTTAGTTAACAGTTTGAATGGAAATGCACAGTTATCAGAAATTCTTCAGTGCAGAAAAATATAACGGGCAAATAGGCAATCATAGGAGGAGGATTCCTTCGCCAAAAATGCTCTTGTTCATTTGCTGGGGTAGAAAATCAGCTGGGTAGACCCAGGAGCTTCATTTTTTCTTTGCTGGAAACTTTTGTGTTCATGAGACTATCTGCAAACATTTTGGCTATGGAAAAAGCAGACAGCCGTGTCTGCCAGAGGCGAGGGAAAGCCAGCCTGTGAGGGTTCAGAGGGTAATTGCAGTATGCCTGACACGCTGTGATGAAATTTTGAATAGCTGGCTTAATTTTGAAGCTAGATTTAGTTTTTCCAAAACTCACGCTAGTCATGTCTCTTTTTCAGCTTCTGTTCAGCCCGTTAGTTTTGCAAGTGGTCAAACAGATGGTGCCAGAGATAGCTGTGACCGAACTACTTACTGCTTTATAGGTCATGAGTACCACCCAGGAATGATTTAGTATGCAGCAGAGAGTACAAAGCACATGTTACAGCATTTTCTTCCCCTACCTTACTAGCAAATAAAGAGTAGTCTGTCAGTCTAGCTCAAATATCCAAGTGATGTTTGAAGCTAGCATCCTTTTGAATGAAGCCATTTTTCCATGGGTGCAATTAAAGGGCCATTCCCATTGTCAAACATACAGTTCAAGTAGATAGCTAAAATCTTTTGACTAGTGAGAAGTGAAAGAGGGTCCTGGCAACTGTTGTATGCATATCAAGGAGCAGGGAGGGCGGCAACAAAACTGAGATTGTAGATTGCTGTGATGCAGGAGTCTGCAAGAACAGATACCTACCCGTCCTTCAAAGTGTTTCACTTTGACAGGTCATTTCTGATTAATCCAACTGGAGCTTAAAAGGCACCTTGCTTTCAGTCATATTCTTATTTCTGTCAGGTGTTAGAGAAAACCTAAGAGACTTCTGTGCTAGAATAGATTAAAAATGAAAATTAGAGCTGAATTGTAAAAAAATAGCATTGAAATGTGCATAAATCAGACTTCTTGTAGGTAGGAGCAAAAGTTTGTGGTACCTTCAATTGAGAAAACTTGAAGAAAGTGAGTGGTCATCTGTAGGTGATTCTGCAGAATTGCTAAAGTCTTCATTGAAGCAGTTGTGGACAGCAAACAAATCAGAACTAAGCAGAAGAACTGAGGCTCCAGGAGAGCAATTGTGGGTTCTCATGTAGCTTGCTCTTAAATGTGGAGTAGACATTTGTTTGTCTGTTTCTGTTGATTTAACTCACAGAAGAGTATCTGCGGTTTTTACTGCAGAAATTCAGTAATGCCTTTTCTAAGACCAGTGGTGTTACACTGAACAAGCCATGCTCTTACTCTTGCTTGGTACCCAGATCAGCATTCAACACCAACAAACTTCGTATCATATCACCTGGCTATATGAATTGAAACTCTTTAATTCTTTGACCTTCTCCTGTGAGGACAGGCTGAGACAGCTGGGGTTGTTCAGCCTAGAGAAGAGAAGGCTCCAGGTAGCCTTATAGCAACCTTCCAGTACCTAAAGGGGGCCTACAGGAGAGATGGGGAGGGACTCTTTATCAGGGAGTGTAGTGGTAGGATGAGGAGTAATGGTTTTAGATGAGGAGTAATGGTTTTAAATTGAAAGAGCAGAGATTTACATTAGAAATCAGGAAGAAATTCTTTACTGTGAGGGTGGTGAGGCACTCGAACAGGTTGCCCAGAGCAGTTGTGCATGCCCTGTCCGTGGAGGTGTTTAAGACCAGGCTGGATGGGGCTTTGAGCAGCCTGGTCTAGTGGGAGGTGTCCCTGCTCATGGCAGGGGGGTTGGAACTAGATGATCTTTAAGGTCCCTGACAACGCTAACCGTTCTATGATTCTGTGAAATCACCCTAAATATTAGTTTTCTATATGCTATCAGATGTTTCAATACCCGTTCATACTGATAGCTTGATCTGTGGTGTACAAAAACCCAATGGTGCTATTTTTTCTCATAGCTTGTCATTTAGAATGCTGATTCAACAAATATTTTAGACATTGCATTTCAATCACACTAACTCTGTGGCTTTCCACTTCCCTCTTTGGTTTACAGTAAAGTTTTCTGAAGCAATTTGGGATAGTATCATCTATATGAAACTACAGGGCGTCCACAAACTGGTTTAGAGTTCCATTTCAGTGAAAATGATGGTGTCCTAATATGGAGAGATACACCAAGTACAGTCCTGAAAGGATTTGCCTTAAATTTGCCATCACTGAATATTGTCATTGCTGATTAAGAAGATGAGCTAGAATGTGTAATTATCAAATGTACAGTGGTCTCTGAGGGAGCCAGCAAGCACAAGGGGGACTAGACAAGGATTCAAAAAGATATTAACAAATTGAAGAAGTAATAGGAAAAAACAGAATGCAGTTTATTTAGGTCAAATTCTTGGTGCTACACTGGGAATAAATGCTGTGCAACTACAAATTGGGAAACAATTCACCAAGCTGTAGTTATACATAAAAGGAACGAGGGGTTACAGTGGGTTACAGGCTGAACATGAATAAGCAAATACATGAAGAGGTAAGAAAATAAAAATTCTGTACTGAGATGTATAAATAATAGTATCCTATTAATCTATCCAATGCCAAAAGGCTACAGCTAACTGCCAGGTCCAGTGCTGATTTAAGGAAAATGTGTAAAGATGAAAGAAGATTACAAATATGCCTCATTACTAAAAGCAAAAGATCCAGGCTGCTTAGAGTAGATGGTTGAAATACATGACAATTGTAGCTGAAACATTTGCTTGTCCTGCCCTCATTGGCTGGCAGAGAAGTAAGGGATTTAAATAGTAGCAGCGGAGATTTGAGCCAAATATTAGAAAGAACTTTCTAATGAAAAGGGTATTTAAACTCTGGAAGGTGCATAAAACTACTACCTATGGAAGTTTTGAGGAACAATTTAAATAGAGCTCTGAAGTGGTGTAGATGTATTCATTGTGCCTTAAGACAAACAGATGACTTTATTACATCTTGAGGTCTCTGCTAGGCCAGCTGGATTTCATCTTGAGGTATTGCTCAAGAGCTATTGTTACGTGATTCTGACACTGTTTACAAGTATTCACCCACTGTATGCTACTAATACCATTTGTTGTATTTCTTTGAATTGTTTATAGTAAGAGAAATAGAATAAGCATGAAACCTTAGACTGGTGGTTAGGTTATTTGTAAGGACGAAACATAGATTTAGCTGCTTTTCCAACATAAGTTCTATGTTTTGTTTTGTTTTCTTTTGTTTTGTTTTTTCTTTTAAATCTGATTTATTATTTGAATTTAAAATGCTTGAGTAAGCTTTGGGGCTTGGATCCCTTATCCAAGTGAGGATCATTACTAGTAGATTATAGTGTTAGACCCTCTCACCCTTTGTCTTCTGGTGTATCAGTCTTGATTTTTTTCCTGTGTTGTACAAGATTTTTAGCGGGGAAAGTAGTGAAAGTCACATTTGCTAACCTTCAGTCAACTGGGACCTCCCCAGTTAACTAACCTGGAAGTTATCAAATATGATGTCCATCTACAAGAAGGGCCTGAAGGTCTATATGGAGAACTACAGGCCTGTCTGTCTGACCTTGGTGCCACGGAAGGTTATGGAGCAGATCATCTTGCCATCACACAACACATGCAGGACAACCAGGTGATCAGGTCCAGTCAGCGTGGGTTTATGAAGGGCAGGTTCTGCTTGACTAACCTGATCTCCTTCTGTGACACGGTGACCCACTTAGTGGATAAGGGGAAGGCTGTAGATATTATTTATATCGTTTACCCAGACTTTAGTAAAGCCTTTGACACCATTTCCCACAGCATTTTCCTTGAGAAACTGGCTGCTCGTCTTGGATGGCGTATGCTCCGCTAGGTGGCTGCATGGCTGGGCCCAAAGAGTTGTGGTGAATAGAGTTAAATCCAGTGGGTGGCCATTCACAAGTGGTGTTTTCCAGGACTCAGTACTGGGGCCAGTTCTGTTTAGTATCTCTATCAACTATCTGGGCTAGGGGATCAAATGCACCCTCAGTAAGTTTGCAGACAGCCCCAAGCTGGGCAGGAGTGTGGATCTGCTTGAGCTTAGGAAGGCTTTACAGAGGGATCTGGACAGGCTGGATCAATGGGTCAAGGCCAATGGTATGAGGTTCAACAAGGCCAAGTGCTGGGTCCTGCACTTGGGTCACAACAACCCCATGCAGCGCTATGGGCTTGGGAAAGAGTGGCTGGAGAGCTGCCCAGAGGAAAAGAACCTGGAGTTGCTGGTTGACAGCTGGATGAATATGAGCCAGCAGCGTGCCTAGGTGGCCAAGAAGGTCAATAGCATTCTGGCTTGTATTAGAAATAGTGTGGCCAGCAGGACTAGGAAAGTGATGGTACCTCTGTACTCAGCACTGGTGGAGGCCGCATCTCAAGTACTGTATTCCGTTTTGGGCCCCTCACTACAGGAAAGATATTGAGGTGCTGGAGTGCATTCAGAGAAGAGCAATGAAGTTGGTGAGGGGTCTGTAGAACAAGTCTTATGAGGAGAGGTTGAGGGAATTGGGATTATTTAGCCTGGAGAAAAGGAGGCTCCAGGGAGACCTTATTGCTCTCTACAACTACCTGAAAGGAAGTTGTAGAGAGTTGGGCATTAGTCTCTTCTTCCAAGTAACAAGTGATAGGGCAAGAGGAAATGGCCTCAAGTTGTTCCAGGGAAGTGGTGGAGTCACCATCCCTGGGGGTATTTAAAAGACAGGTAGATGTGGTGTTGAGGGACATGGCTTATTGGTAATTTGGCAGTGTTAGGTTAACAGTTGGACTTGATGATCTTAAAGGACTTTTCCAACCTAAACAATTCTATGATTCTATAATTATAATTAATTAGTATCAACCACTATGTAGGTATACTTGATATTATTTTTCTTGTGTGTCACTCTGTAACTATAGCACTGAATGTCACCTATCATTTTATTTTCAGTTTCTCAGGCATCTTTATACCACTCCTGTGTCAGATGAAAATGTAAAGGAGATTATATTTTTATATATTTTATTTTTTTTTCCCTTTGATTGTCAGATTGTTTTGAAAATATTTTCTGTTCAATTTCTCTTTTTGTTCCATGCCTACTAGCAGAAGTGTTTTCCCCTCACCCTGTTATTTCTCTTGTAATCTATTCTATTAGTATTTACTAGTAGCTGGGGCTTTTGTTTGTTTTGTCTTGTTTTTATGAATAAACATTTTATGAATGTATTGATATTCAGGTACCTAAATTGTGACATGTACCATGTACTGTCATACTGGAGAAAGGACAGATAAGACCTACAAAAATTATCTGGGGTCATAGGGCATTACTGACAGAGAAAGATTAACAGGATTAAGTGTGTGGAGTTGCTAGAGTCGTCTCATTTGGAACACGTAATTTTTTGTGGATATAAATTGCAAGGCCAGGGAGGATGCACTGAAAGGGTACACTGATTCTGCAGCTGCTGGTCATCACGGCAGCTTATTTTGTTTTACCTGAGCAAGCTTTAAACCAGCCAGCTGGGGTGCTGCTAGCAGAGTAGCAACAGTAACGTGGAGCAGACTGTAAACTGGAAATCTGCCCAGGAGCAAAATAAGTGTCTTGGTAGGTAACCTTTCCTTTGGGAGTACAGCTATGGGAGAGCACAGCTTTGCAGCTCTCAAGCTGGCTAGTTTAAGACTCGCTGGGTACTTCGGTGCCACCCAAAGTTTCAATAAGCCAGACAGAGTCGCTGGGAAGAATTGGCTTCATTATTTTCCCCCAGGCATGAGAGGCAGGCACGTGTGAAGAGCAGGGGAGACCTGCTTATCACTGTGTGTCCATGCCTGTGTTTTATAGAGCAGTTCATCCCTTGAGAGGTGGTTTGGACTGTGCAAATAATTATTACTGGGACAAGCACACACGGTATAGGAATAGCTGTAGCTTTAATAGGATTCCACTTCAGTTCATCCAGCATACTCTGAGGCACAAAGTGTTCCGGGGCCAGTTCTGTTTAGTATCTCTATCAACTATCTGGGCTAGGGGATCAAATGCACCCTCAGTAAGTTTGCAGACAGCCCCAAGCTGGGCAGGAGTGTGGATCTGCTTGAGCTTAGGAAGGCTTTACAGAGGGATCTGGACAGGCTGGATCAATGGGTCAAGGCCAATGGTATGAGGTTCAACAAGGCCAAGTGCTGGGTCCTGCACTTGGGTCACAACAACCCCATGCAGCGCTATGGGCTTGGGAAAGAGTGGCTGGGAAGGCTGTAGATATTATTTATATCGTTTACCCAGACTTTAGTAAAGCCTTTGACACCATTTCCCACAGCATTTTCCTTGAGAAACTGGCTGCTCGTCTTGGATGGCATATGCTCCGCTAGGTGGCTGCATGGCTGGGCCCAAAGAGTTGTGGTGAATAGAGTTAAATCCAGTGGGTGGCCATTCACAAGTGGTGTTTTCCAGGACTCAGTACCGGGGCCAGTTCTGTTTAGTATCTCTATCAACTATCTGGGCTAGGGGATCAAATGCACCCTCAGTAAGTTTGCAGACAGCCCCAAGCTGGGCAGGAGTGTGGATCTGCTTGAGCTTAGGAAGGCTTTACAGAGGGATCTGGACAGGCTGGATCAATGGGTCAAGGCCAATGGTATGAGGTTCAACAAGGCCAAGTGCTGGGTCCTGCACTTGGGTCACAACAACCCCATGCAGCGCTATGGGCTTGGGAAAGAGTGGCTGGAGAGCTGCCCAGAGGAAAAGAACCTGGAGTTGCTGGTTGACAGCTGGATGAATATGAGCCAGCAGCGTGCCTAGGTGGCCAAGAAGGTCAATAGCATTCTGGCTTGTATTAGAAATAGTGTGGCCAGCAGGACTAGGAAAGTGATGGTACCTCTGTACTCAGCACTGGTGGAGGCCGCATCTCAAGTACTGTATTCCGTTTTGGGCCCCTCACTACAGGAAAGATATTGAGGTGCTGGAGTGCATTCAGAGAAGAGCAATGAAGTTGGTGAGGGGTCTGTAGAACAAGTCTTATGAGGAGAGGTTGAGGGAATTGGGATTATTTAGCCTGGAGAAAAGGAGGCTCCAGGGAGACCTTATTGCTCTCTACAACTACCTGAAAGGAAGTTGTAGAGAGTTGGGCATTAGTCTCTTCTTCCAAGTAACAAGTGATAGGGCAAGAGGAAATGGCCTCAAGTTGTTCCAGGGAAGTGGTGGAGTCACCATCCCTGGGGGTATTTAAAAGACATTGACTAACCTGATCTCCTTCTATGACACGGTGACCCACTTAGTGGATAAGGGGAAGGCTGTAGATATTATTTATATCGTTTACCCAGACTTTAGTAAAGCCTTTGACACCATTTCCCACAGCATTTTCCTTGAGAAACTGGCTGCTCGTCTTGGATGGCGTATGCTCCGCTAGGTGGCTGCATGGCTGGGCCCAAAGAGTTGTGGTGAATAGAGTTAAATCCAGTGGGTGGCCGTTCACAAGTGGTGTTTTCCAGGACTCAGTACTGGGGCCAGTTCTGTTTAGTATCTCTATCAACTATCTGGGCTAGGGGATCAAATGCACCCTCAGTAAGTTTGCAGACAGCCCCAAGCTGGGCAGGAGTGTGGATCTGCTTGAGCTTAGGAAGGCTTTACAGAGGGATCTGGACAGGCTGGATCAATGGGTCAAGGCCAATGGTATGAGGTTCAACAAGGCCAAGTGCTGGGTCCTGCACTTGGGTCACAACAACCCCATGCAGCGCTATGGGCTTGGGAAAGAGTGGCTGGAGAGCTGCCCAGAGGAAAAGAACCTGGAGTTGCTGGTTGACAGCTGGATGAATATGAGCCAGCAGCGTGCCTAGGTGGCCAAGAAGGTCAATAGCATTCTGGCTTGTATTAGAAATAGTGTGGCCAGCAGGACTAGGAAAGTGATGGTACCTCTGTACTCAGCACTGGTGGAGGCCGCATCTCAAGTACTGTATTCCGTTTTGGGCCCCTCACTACAGGAAAGATATTGAGGTGCTGGAGTGCATTCAGAGAAGAGCAATGAAGTTGGTGAGGGGTCTGTAGAACAAGTCTTATGAGGAGAGGTTGAGGGAATTGGGATTATTTAGCCTGGAGAAAAGGAGGCTCCAGGGAGACCTTATTGCTCTCTACAACTACCTGAAAGGAAGTTGTAGAGAGTTGGGCATTAGTCTCTTCTTCCAAGTAACAAGTGATAGGGCAAGAGGAAATGGCCTCAAGTTGTTCCAGGGAAGTGGTGGAGTCACCATCCCTGGGGGTATTTAAAAGACAGGTAGATGTGGTGTTGAGGGACATGGCTTATTGGTAATTTGGCAGTGTTAGGTTAACAGTTGGACTTGATGATCTTAAAGGACTTTTCCAACCTAAACAATTCTATGATTCTATAATTATAATTAATTAGTATCAACCACTATGTAGGTATACTTGATATTATTTTTCTTGTGTGTCACTCTGTAACTATAGCACTGAATGTCACCTATCATTTTATTTTCAGTTTCTCAGGCATCTGGGTGGCCATTCACAAGTGGTGTTTTCCAGGACTCAGTACTGGGGCCAGTTCTGTTTAGTATCTCTATCAACTATCTGGGCTAGGGGATCAAATGCACCCTCAGTAAGTTTGCAGACAGCCCCAAGCTGGGCAGGAGTGTGGATCTGCTTGAGCTTAGGAAGGCTTTACAGAGGGATCTGGACAGGCTGGATCAATGGGTCAAGGCCAATGGTATGAGGTTCAACAAGGCCAAGTGCTGGGTCCTGCACTTGGGTCACAACAACCCCATGCAGCGCTATGGGCTTGGGAAAGAGTGGCTGGAGAGCTGCCCAGAGGAAAAGAACCTGGAGTTGCTGGTTGACAGCTGGATGAATATGAGCCAGCAGCGTGCCTAGGTGGCCAAGAAGGTCAATAGCATTCTGGCTTGTATTAGAAATAGTGTGGCCAGCAGGACTAGGAAAGTGATGGTACCTCTGTACTCAGCACTGGTGGAGGCCGCATCTCAAGTACTGTATTCCGTTTTGGGCCCCTCACTACAGGAAAGATATTGAGGTGCTGGAGTGCATTCAGAGAAGAGCAATGAAGTTGGTGAGGGGTCTGTAGAACAAGTCTTATGAGGAGAGGTTGAGGGAATTGGGATTATTTAGCCTGGAGAAAAGGAGGCTCCAGGGAGACCTTATTGCTCTCTACAACTACCTGAAAGGAAGTTGTAGAGAGTTGGGCATTAGTCTCTTCTTCCAAGTAACAAGTGATAGGGCAAGAGGAAATGGCCTCAAGTTGTTCCAGGGAAGTGGTGGAGTCACCATCCCTGGGGGTATTTAAAAGACAGGTAGATGTGGTGTTGAGGGACATGGCTTATTGGTAATTTGGCAGTGTTAGGTTAACAGTTGGACTTGATGATCTTAAAGGACTTTTCCAACCTAAACAATTCTATGATTCTATAATTATAATTAATTAGTATCAACCACTATGTAGGTATACTTGATATTATTTTTCTTGTGTGTCACTCTGTAACTATAGCACTGAATGTCACCTATCATTTTATTTTCAGTTTCTCAGGCATCTTTATACCACTCCTGTGTCAGATGAAAATGTAAAGGAGATTATATTTTTATATATTTTATTTTTTTTTCCCTTTGATTGTCAGATTGTTTTGAAAATATTTTCTGTTCAATTTCTCTTTTTGTTCCATGCCTACTAGCAGAAGTGTTTTCCCCTCACCCTGTTATTTCTCTTGTAATCTATTCTATTAGTATTTACTAGTAGCTGGGGCTTTTGTTTGTTTTGTCTTGTTTTTATGAATAAACATTTTATGAATGTATTGATATTCAGGTACCTAAATTGCGACATGTACCATGTACTGTCATACTGGAGAAAGGACAGATAAGACCTACAAAAATTATCTGGGGTCATAGGGCATTACTGACAGAGAAAGATTAACAGGATTAAGTGTGTGGAGTTGCTAGAGTCGTCTCATTTGGAACACGTAATTTTTTGTGGATATAAATTGCAAGGCCAGGGAGGATGCACTGAAAGGGTACACTGATTCTGCAGCTGCTGGTCATCACGGCAGCTTATTTTGTTTTACCTGAGCAAGCTTTAAACCAGCCAGCTGGGGTGCTGCTAGCAGAGTAGCAACAGTAACGTGGAGCAGACTGTAAACTGGAAATCTGCCCAGGAGCAAAATAAGTGTCTTGGTAGGTAACCTTTCCTTTGGGAGTACAGCTATGGGAGAGCACAGCTTTGCAGCTCTCAGCACTCAAGCTGGCTAGTTTAAGACTCGCTGGGTACTTCGGTGCCACCCAAAGTTTCAATAAGCCAGACAGAGTCGCTGGGAAGAATTGGCTTCATTATTTTCCCCCAGGCATGAGAGGCAGGCACGTGTGAAGAGCAGGGGAGACCTGCTTATCACTGTGTGTCCATGCCTGTGTTTTATAGAGCAGTTCATCCCTTGAGAGGTGGTTTGGACTGTGCAAATAATTATTACTGGGACAAGCACACACGGTATAGGAATAGCTGTAGCTTTAATAGGATTCCACTTCAGTTCATCCAGCATACTCTGAGGCACAAAGTGTTCCATTTTGTGCAAAAATGTCTTAGGGGCTCTCTTAAATACCAAGGAAAAAGACTAAGTTTAAAAAGTAACAGCAATGAAAAAAGTTGGAAAGCAACAGAAAAGTATTTTACAATAATTAAAAGACTGAAGTATCCAACTCCAGAAAGTTAACAGAAATTAGTACCTTCCTAAAGAAATTGCATGTGGGAAGGACCTGAAAGAGTTGCCAACTGTCTCCTTCAGAGCTCTCCTACTCTTACTGCAACTTAAAAAATACATATTTTTTTTGCAATCGGTACTCAGAATCCTACCTCTACTAGAGTTCATTTTTCAGCTGTATCATTTCAGGGGGTATACGGTTTTCTCCACCCAGTGCTCCTCACCTTTTGAAGAGAGGCAGAGTCTCTCTTGAGGGCTGTGGAGCCACCCCAGCCTGTGGCTCTCTGCAGAGCTGCATGCTGGCAAGTCTCTCTCCTCAGCATCTCGGAGACACCCTTTCTTTCTGGAAGGAGCTGTAGTACTGTTTATCCAGGGGGATAAATAGAGCCAGAAGACTTACGAGAAATCCATCAGATTCTGGTATATATTAGAGGAAAATACTTCATTTGATGTAATTAATAGAGAATGTGGTCTATTGCAATGACACCATCTTTAACCTGTAGTTCAAATGAGATACATGAAATAGAACAACTTTAATTCTTAATGAATGGAAGAGATGAAGTTTATCTAGGTCACTAAAAGGACATAGATTTATTACTTGACATTACAGGATTTGAACAGACAAAGCCAGAATATTGTTTAATAGTATACCATGCCAGCATGTAAAGGTTTGTGTAGCTTTAGGCTGCAGATATCAAGAGAAGGTTATAACACCTGATAGATCTCTAAGTCAATGGAATTTTATAACAAAGAATATTTGACAAAAATTTCCTTTAGACAACTACTTCTGGGATGGTAGGCAATATTATCACAGTTTTATGAAAAAGTAAAGATGACGGGCGGACCTGTCATAGATAAGGGACATGAAAAAGCAACACTTTCTAAAAAACAGTGAAGATAGGTTTGTTTACTGTGTATGTGATCAAAGGCAGTTGTGAATCCTGTGCTGCAGAGTTCACTCAGGCATTGGTACTAAATTTTTGAGAGCACAGGAACAGTATTAATCCAGGTTTTACCTCCTAATTAAAGGTACAAAAAGACTAAATTTCTCTTCAAATTTGTCACCCATTTTGTATCCTAATCATAGTTCTGTTTTGTTCTGTCATTACAAGTGTTAATTTAATTTCAAGTCATAGCTGATCATGCAGTCATTGTATTGGCACCTTGCTTTCTGAGCTGACATTTCAGTTTCTGTAAAAACAATCTGTGTCAATACATCATCACTGGAATCTAGTTCAGGAATTAGAAAATTCTGATTCTGTAGACATGATAATAGAAAATGAGCAGATGTTATAGATTTAGGAGAGAAAATAATTTTGAATTTTGTTTCTAAATGTCTAAGTAACACTCTACATCAGCACAGTTGTAATTTTCTGACTTGAAACACAGTATTTAGAATAACTATATTAAATTGGCTATACTTCTGTGATAAGCATATATCTCTTTATTTTCAGTGAATCTTTCTGACTTGAAAAAGAATTTATCACCACACCTTTCCAAAAAAAAAATGAAGTGGGGGTGCCAGTCCAGGAAATAGTAGCTTTCCATTTCTTAATTCTCAGTGGCACTATAGACCCTTTGTAGTTACATAAGCTGACTGAGACCAAGCTCATTTTTCAGAGTTCCCTCTTGCAAACTTGGGGAGTCAAAAAAACCCAGATATTTAGGACCTAGGCAAAACATATTTTAAAAGCCTACTATGGATTCTAATGTCCCCTTGCCCCTAGAACAAATGGACACAGTCATGCTTTTCTTACTCTTGAGTTATGTGATCAAAAATTAAAACCAAAGGGAGTACATGAGTGTGGACTGTTGAGAAAAATGATGCTTACAATTCCATTCATCTTGGTACTTGTTATCTCCATATAAAGTACATGTATAATTTTTTCCTTAGATGATTATGGAGGACAAGGGATAAATTCTTCATAAGTAAATTATTTCATTAGATGGATCTAATACATCTACCTGTAAAGAACCGATTTCACCGCAGATGATATAGTAGTGATTTAGTTCAAACTACTGCCAGAATGAAAAATGCATCAAATTAATACTGTATGTGTAAGAAACAGAGTCAGGCAGAGGAATAGGGAGCTGTCATTTGTACATAAAACTAAGTGCTATTTTATATGATCCCTAACTACTGACACAAAGACGTTTGATACCTTGCTGTGTCCTCACTAAATTTCCCCCCCGC